>NW_003852760.1:151510-158264 GCF_000181295.1 Otolemur garnettii
TAGCCACTTGAGCCACAGGCGCTGAGCCCTTGACTTCTCTCTTAATGACACTTTACAAATCTCATCTGTAAATAAATATTACCACCTCTACCTACAAAATATATTCAGAATTTGACACTTTCCTACCACTTCTGCTATTATCACCTTGATATAAGCCACATCATCTTTCATCTGGACTTGAATAAGAGCCTCTTAATTGATCTCTCTGCTTTCATCCTTGCTCTTCTATAGCTTATTCTTTGCACAAGTCAGAGCAATCCTTTTGAAACATAAGTCTATAATACTACCCACTCCTCTCTTCAAAACTCTCTAATAACTTCCATTATATTCTAAATAAAAACCAAAGTCCTTAGAAAGGTCTATGAAATCTTACATTAGTGGTTTTTCAATAGGGGTGTTTGGGAAATATATGCAGGCATTACCAGTGACAATGAAGGAGAAAATTATTTCTAAGTAGTGAGGGGCCATGGATTACAAAATTCTAATTTCTTATATTGCACTGTTTTTTTCTTTGAGACAGAGTCTCACTCTGTCACCCTGGATAGAATGCCATGGTGTCATACATAGCTCACAGCAACCTCACATTTTGGGGTTCAAGGGATCCTCTTGCCTCAGCCTCCCAAGTAGCTGGGACACAGATGCCTGCCACAAACCCAGGTAGTTTTTCTATTTTTAGTAGAGAAGGGGTCTTGCTCTTGCTCAGGCTGCTTTCAAACTCGTGAGCTCAAGTAATCCACCTATCTTCGCCTTTCAAAGTTCTAGGATTTACAGGGGTGAGCCACCACATCTGGCCTTGTTTGTTTTTTGACAAAAAGGGGTCTCACTCTGTCACTCAGGTTGGAATACAATGGCTGGATTATAGCTTGCTGCAGCCTCAAACTCCTGGGTACAAACAATCCTCCTGCCTCAACCTTCTAAGTAGCTGGAACTACAGCAATGTGCCACCATACCCAGCTAGAATTTCCTCTGCCCTCTTTTTGGTAGATTTTTTGTCTTGTGATGTTGCCCAGGTTGGTCTCAAACTATTGGCCTCAAGTGATTCTTCTTCATCAGCCTCCCAAAGTGCCAAGATTACAGGTATGAAATATCAGTTCAGCAACAGTATGACATTTGAATGTTTACTGGACTTTTACTTAGTATAGGTAAAAAAACTTCTAATTATTGTAGATTAGACCATATTCCACTTAACACATATATGCACACAGCATTTTTTGCACAAATGCAATTGCTATGTCAACCAAAAAAAAAATTATATTTTGATAAGAATTTTATCAAGAGTTACTCACCATTTCAGAAAATTTGCAATCACTATTTAAAATCCTGGTTTGGGGCTTGGCGCCTGTGGCTCAAGTGGCTAAGGCGCCAGCCACATACACCTAAGGTGGCGGGTTTGAATCCCCAGCCTGGGCCCGCCAAACAACAATGATGGCTGCAACCAAAAAATGGCCAGGCGTTTTGGCGGGCGCCTGTGGTCCCAGCTACTTGGGAGGCGGAGGCAGGAGACTTGCTTGAGCCCAGGAGTTGGAGGTTGCTGTGAGCGTAATGCCATGGCACTCTACCCAGGGGGACAGCTTGAGGTTCCATCTCAAAAAAAAAAAAAAAAAAAAATATCCTGGTTTGGTATATAGTTACCAAGACATCACGTCAGTCTACATTTGCAGCTATCTCACCTACTGTGATTCTACATAAAGGTGTACTATTTTAGGTCTTCTAGTGTAGTTTTGTCCAAGTACTTACATAATGGATATAATTAAATTTTCTTTTATTTCTGCTTTATGTGTATGTATGTAGTACTAGTATTATACAACATCTGCCGTAAAAATGTAGGTAGATAGGTCTAACAGTACTGAATACTAAACTACATGATCTGGTGTCCTGCTACTTATTCGTTCTCATCTCTACTTGTACCTTTGGCTCCAAATACACTGGCCTCGTCACTGTGCTCCCAATATACCAACTACACTCCTGTCCTAAAGGCTTTGTTCTCCCTGCCTCCCTCTGTCTATAATTTGTTTCCTCTGATAACATGAAATGCTTGCGTTTTCACTTTCTTTGGGTCTTTGCTCAAAAGACACTTTTTCAGTGAGGGCTTCCCTAATTATCCCATCTTAAATTGCAACCCCCCATTACTCACTTCATGCTTATTTCCCCTCTCCCCTCCTTTTCTTTTATAAAGAACAAGCAAAGGCTGTTTATTCAGAACTTGCTAGCAGGGGTTGGTTTGGTAGAAACCAAGGAGCAGAAAGAATAGTAGAAAAGCTTCACAGTGGAGAAAGGGAGGCTCCTCGTGCACCCAGACAAAGGCTGCTGGTCTAAGGAGGCTAGAGACATTAACTCAAAGCAATGTATCCTATGTGACTGGTTGAGGGGCATACGTGGCTTTCTCTGGTTGGTCCTAAGTTGGAATCAAAGACAGAGATCAGGGAAGATGGCAGTTACTGACCAGGTTCTTGCCATATGGTGCTTAATTTTACAGAAGTATTGTTTAGCTATCTGATCAGCTGTCTTTCTGTTTCTGCACTCTTGGATTCTATTTTTTTTTTTGAGACAGTCTCATTTTGCCACCCTCAGTAGAGTGCCACAGCATCATAGCTCATAACAACCTCAAACTCTGGGGCTCAAGCAATTCTCTTGCCTCAGCCTCCTGAGTAGCTGGGACTACAGGCAGATGTCACAATGCCTGGCTATTTTTTAGAGACAGGGTCTCACTCTGGTTCAGGCTAGTCTCAAACTCCTGAGCTCAGGCAATCCACCTGCCTCAGCTTCTCAGAGTGCTATGATTACAGGCATGAGCCACTGCGCCTGGCCACTCTTGGATTCTTACTGGCAGAATTCTGGGCCCTGGTTGCCCAATTTCTGCACTTCCTTGCTACCTTCTATGTATAAACAAGTTTTCCTACCTTGAAACAGTACATTATCAGATAACATTACGAAGACAAAAACTTACTTTGGAAAGCTGGCAGTAACCCAGCAACCTCAGCATTCCGTAGGCCTCAGTTTCTTCAACTAAGAAACAAGTGGGAGGGGATGTCCCCTGAGGTTCAGTGCTATCCCCACCCCACTCCTCATCCCTGGAGGCCCAAAGCACCTGGCTAGTGGCTGTTTACCTCAGGTTGTCACCCTACCTAGCATCATGCCCACTTCACAGCCCTAATTCCCCTTTGTTATACCAGATACTTAATATATTTATTTGTTCACTGTCTAATACCCAGTACAATGTAAATACTGTGCAAGTATTTTGTCTGTGGTGTTCACTATATTCTCAGTACCTAAAACACTGCCCAGTACAAGCAGACTCAGTAAGTATCTGTTGAATACCTCAATGAATTACTAGTCTCACAGTGAAGCAAATGTAGCACATTACTTAGCTCTACATTAAATCATATTAATGAAAACTCTTATAGTCAACTCAAGACATAGAATGGGAGATTCAATTAATGGCTAAAGTACAAAAAGCAAATGTTAATAATGACCTATATAATGTTACAAAAAAAACCCAGCTGATTTAAGTATGAAGGTAAGAAAGTACGGAATTTTAGTATTTTTTTACATGGTACAGAATTAAGATATACCATTTAAAACTAATGGAACAATACATTTGTAAGTATAGGAAACTAAGAGTTGAACTAAAAATAATCTAATTCCAAAAATCTAAATGGAGGATGGCCAAAAAGGAAGAGGGAAAGATGTGTGGGTTAAATCATCCTTCCTCTTCATTGTAAGGAACAATGGAAAAACAGGAAAAATGGGTAAACTAAAAACAGACATTAGCTGGGTGTTGTGGACCTTGCCCATAGGAGGATGAGGAGGATCACTTGAGGCCAGGAGTTCAAGGTTGCAGTAAGCCATGACCGAACCACTGTACTCCAGCCTGGATGGCAGAGTGAGATCTTGTCTCAAAAACAAAACAAAAAAAAACCTGACAGTACAACCATATTATCTAAAAAAATTAAAATACTACCACTGATAGAAGCACAAACACAAATGGTTAAAAGTATCACTGGAGGCTCGGCGCCTGTAGCACAGTGGTTACTGCGCCAGCCACATACACCGAGGGTGGCAGGTTGGAACCCAGTCCGAGCCAGCTAAAACAATGATGACAACTGCAACAAAAAATAGCCGGGCATTGTGGCGGGCACCTGTAGTCTCAGCTACTTGGGAGGCTGAGGCAAGAGAATTGCTTGAGCCCAAGAGTTTGAGGTTGCTGTAAGCTGTGATGCCATAGCACTCTACAGAGGGGGTGACATAGTAAGACTCCATCTCAAAAAAAAGAAAAAAAATTATCACTGGAGAGTGGGAATAGGGATAGGGAAAGAACAAACAATCATTGTTGTTGTTTTAGTTTACATGATTATTTTTTGTTTATAGATGAGTCTTGCCACATTGCGCAGGCCAGGGTGCAGTCCAGATTTGATTGTAGTGCATTATAGCCTCAATGTCCTGCGCTCAAGCCATCCTCCCACCTCAGCCAGAACTACAGGTGCACACCACCGCACCTGGCTTCTTGTTCTTTATATTACATTGATAAAAAACATTTTGGCCAGGTGTGGTGGCTCATGCCTATAATCCCAGCACTTGAGAGGCTGAGGTGGGTGGATGGCCTGAGCTCACAGGTTTGAGACCAGCCTGAGCCAGACTCAGGCCTCATCTCTAAAAGAAGGTGGGCATTGTGGCAGGCACCTGTAGTCCCAGCTACTTTGGAGGCTGAGGCAAGAGAATTGCTTAAGCCCATAAGTTTGAGGTTGCTGTGAGCTATAACACCACGGCACTCTACTGAGGGCAACAAAGTGAGACTCTGTCTCAAACAAATAAAAAAATATTTTAAATCCAGGCGCAGTGGCTCATGCCTTTAATCCTAGCCCTCTGGGAGGCTGAGGTGGGTGGATTGCTTGAGCTTCAAGAATTTGAGACCAGCCTGAGCAAAGTGAGACTCCATCTCTAAAAATAGCTGCATGTTGTGGTGGGCACCTATAGTTCCAGCTACTTGGGAGGCTGAGGCGAGAGGATCACTTGAGCCCAAGAGTTTGAGGTTGCTGTGAGCTATGATGCCCTGGCACTCTACCAAGGGGCAACAAAGTGGGAGTCTGTATAAAAAATTAAGTTTAAATTATATTTAAGCTATCTTAATAAACTAATTTTTATTATAAAAACATAATTTAAGAATGGGACTCTATAGATCTAGATTACTGGAGTTCAATCTTGGCTTCAAATAAACAGATATTCCCAACTATTCTCTAACAATATCATGTAACAGAAATTTTATTGCATTTTGTGCCACAAAGACAATACGTTCTTAAGAGTTACTAAATGAACTTGAACTTATCTCAAATCCCTTATTGCTCTGATCCAAAGACATGTTTCTCTAAAATTTTTAATATTTCACACACAAGAGCAAATTATGATGTAGTTGTCTTTGCCAGCATGCTAGCAAGCTTAGCTGTGAATACAATGTATGTGTTGAATCAGCTGTCACTTTAGCTGATTCATTTCATTGGTACCATACATGGCTGAAACATTAACTTGAGTTTGGATCATTGCTTGTCACACAGACTATCTTCCAAAAGTTACACTGTGAGCCAGCTTTGAAATGAAACATTATTGTAGATGTAGAAGATTGTCACACTTAGGCAATAAAATTATCTCCAGCAAAAAATGTTCAATGTCAGTATAAACAATATAATTTTTAAGACAGAACAAGTAGGGGTGGCCAATGCATATATCACTCAGATACCAAACATCTATCAAAAGCTTTAGGCTAGATAAGCACAGTGGCTCACACCTGTAATCCCAGCACTTTGATAAGTCAAGGTGGGAGAATCACTTGAGGTTGGGCGTTCACTTGAAGTTAGGACTAGGCAACAAAGCAAGACTTAGTTTCTACAAAAACTTTTAGAAATTAGCCAGGCACAGTGGTACACACCTGCAGTATCAGCTTCTTGGTAAGCTGAGGCAGGAGGAGCACTTGAGCCTAGGAGTTTGAGGATGCAGTTAGCTATGATCAAGCCACTGTATTCCAGCCTCAGTGACAAAAAAAGACCATGTCTAATTATTATTTTTTAAAGGCTTTCTGGCCAGGTGCAGTGGCTCATGCCTATAATCCTAGCACTCTGGGAGGTCGAGTAAGAAGTTTTAAAGATATTTAATTCATTTTAAAATAACGAACTCAGCTTGGTACCCATGCTCAGTGGTTAGGGCACCGGCCACATACATTGGGGCTGGTGGGTTCGAACCTGGCCTAGGCCTGCTAAACAACAATGACAACAAAAGATAGCTGGCCGTTGTGGCCAGTGCCTGTAGTTCCAGCTACTTGGGAGGCTGAGGCAAGAGAATCACTTAAGCCCAAGAGTTAGAGGTTGCTGTGAGCTGTGATGCCATAGCACTCTACAGAGGGCAACATAGTGAGACTTTGTCTCAAAAAAAATAAATAAAATAATGAACTCCATTGTATAGCTACTTAACATATTTTAATGAAAAATAACTATATTTTTCAAAACAAAAAATTTAGTAAGTTACTAAATTACAAATTTATAAATATAAATTTAATTTTAATATATAAAAATTATAAATCAGCATTTTGTGATTTTTCTGTTTTTGCAAATTTCCTTAATATCCTGCTTATTAGAAGAAAACTGGATTCTCATATTTGTATCTATATTTAATCTATTGTAATGTGTTGTTTTAGTTGACGTATATCAAGTAAGACTAGCATTATGATTTTGACATAAGTAGGTTTCTTTCTTTCTTTCTTTTTTTT
>NW_003852760.1:158857-160759 GCF_000181295.1 Otolemur garnettii
AGTAGCTGGGACTACAGGTGCCTGCCACAAGCCAGGCTACTTTTTGGTTGCAGTTGTCATTGTTGTTTAGCTGTCCTGGGCTGGGTTGGAACCTATTACCCTCGGTGGATGTGGCCAGTGCTGTAACCACTGTGCCATGGGCACCAAGCCCCAACCTCAAACTCTTGAGCTCAAGCAATCCTCTTGTCTCAACCTCCCATGCAGCTGGAACTACAGGTGCCTGCCACAATGCCCAGCTAATTTTTTTGTCTATTTTTTAGAGACAGGGTCTCATTCTTTCTCAGCCTGGTCTCGAACTCCTGAGCTCAGGCAATCCGTCCACCGTGACCTCCCAGAGTGCAAGGATACATGTGTGAGCCACCACCCTGGGCCAGTAATATTTCATTTGTAACATTAAAATCTCTCCTCTGTTATACTCAGAGGGAGAATTGTGAGACAAGCTTTGAAACCTACTTTAATTATGTCAAAATCATTACTCTAATTACTCAATTATTATAATTATATAGGTACCGGTATATTTCTACATACCCAGCAGATATCAAACTAGTTGCAATTTCATTTGATTACCATCTAATAATTATCTGCATTTCTATAAGCCTCTTTCCCCTGTTCTCTAGAGTAACTATTCCACTGTCCTCAAAATGCAATTTTATAACTTCTCTACTTCTCTACTTACTCTTGTACAAATGTCTTTACTTCCTATTTCCTGGAGAAACTGTATCTTCAGAACAGAACTCCATCAATCTCAAGCCACTAATACCACAAACTGACGTACATTTGCACCCTATTTTCCACTTTTGCTCCTGCTAAAATAGAAGCAACATTCTTCCTCTAGTCTAAAATGAATCTACTCCCTACATATTCCTGTGCAAAAAATAATTTAATTATGCTCAAGCTGTTTCCATCTGAAAAACAAAACTCAACACAAAACCAAACCATCAGTGACTTATTTGCTTTAAATGAGTAAGCTTCAGGGTATGTAAATTATATCTTTTTTTTTTTTAATTATTTCTGGCTTGTATTTCTTTTTCTTTTCTTTTTTTTTTTTTTTGCAGTTTTTGGCCAGGGGTGGGTTTGAACCCACCATCTCTGGCATATGGGGCCAGCGCCCTACTCCTTTGAGCCACAGTCGCCACCCTGTAAATTATACCTTAAAAAAACTGTTTTTAAGAAAACTACATATACACATTCCTCTATTTCACATTCACTTTGCTACTGGCTGCTCTTATTTGAAGACAGACTTCTATTTTTGCAACTTTTAACAGCTTTATTGAAGTACAAGTGATATACAACTGTACGTATCTAACTGTACGTATCCAGTTTGCTGAAGAGACACCATCACCACGACCAACATACGAGGTTGGACAATCAACTTCTCTAACTCATCCTAGACAATGTGCTACCTACCTCCCTGCTGAATATCACTACAGTCACCTTTGAAGTACTCCCCTTGGCTATCTGATGACCATAGTGATATTTAGCAATGAGGTAGAAAGCACTTTTCTAGGATGAGTTAGCAAACTTAATTGTTCCACCTTGTAGCCACCACCACCAAAAGTGTCCTCATATCTCTTGTAATCTCTCCCTCCCACCTCTTTCCAACCTTACACATCCTTTCAGACAGCTTTTCAAATTAGTAATTTCTAGGTAACTTGTTTCCCTTATTTTGTGTCCATTCACTCTTTAATCTGGATTCCAACCTCAAAGATTCCAGTGTAAATTCTGTTATTATCATCAAAAGTTACCAAGACTTTCAAGTTTTTAATCTAATGAGGTTTCATTTCTCACTTAATCCTTTTATAACATTTGACTGCTTTTTCCTATGTTCAAACCTTGGATTCTAAGACCACATTCAGTTTCCCTTCTACCTCTCTGGCTACTCTTTTTTTTTTTTTTTTTTTT
>NW_003852760.1:160979-163059 GCF_000181295.1 Otolemur garnettii
GTGTATGTGGCTGGCACCTTAGCCACTTGAGCCACAGGCGCCGAGCCTACTCTTTCTTATTCTCCTTTGTTCAAACCTATTTCACTGCCTGTCCTCCTGTCTATGTTGGTGTTCCTCAAGGGTTGTCCTAGGCTCTCTTCTCTTCTCACTTTCCTAGGCAATCTGACCTACTCACAACTTTAATGATAATTTGTGTATAGTTAATCCTCTCATCATTTAAGAATTTGGCATTTGGTAAATCATCAAAATGAGATCCTAAGTGTTAATGTACACTGGATGTGAAAACAAAGACTTGTTTAGCAGCAGAAAAGAAAATTTGACATTTGTAAATTTGACTACTCACTACAATTTATTTGTAACACCAAATTAAAACTCATTGTCTTTTCTTGGTCAGTGAGGAGATGCATGTTCGTGTCCCATAGGGGTCATCCCTCAAAAGGATCTAAAACTATTCTTCCTTATGAGCATCCCCACCACCCTAACTAGCTGCCTCCATGAAACTCTTTTTATATCAAGCTTACTACTAGTTCAAAATGGTCTCTAAGACAAGGCAGGGGAAGCATCATTTGCCCAGTTACATCTGACTGAGGAAAGGCATCTACTTCTAGGTTATAGTAAAAAAAAAAAAAAAAAAATTCAGGTTTTATTTTCCTATCCTGGGGTCAGGAGAATATAAGTATGTGGGTTAGGGAGAGGAAGAGGTTGGTGAGGAGAGAAGGCAGATATGAAGGACACAACATAAGCAGAGAGAAGGAATGTCTTGTAGAAAGGCATTCAAAAGGCCAGGTGGAAAGAACCACACAAAAAACACCCTAAATAAGCTGCCCCACCTGCATAGTCTCTTAAGTTCATCCTATCTAGTTAGCTATTTCTATGACAAATGAGAATTATACTGAAAGATAACCAACTTTACTTATCTCATACAAAGTACTTAAAAGTTATTTATTTCACAGCTGACTAGAAGTACTTCAATTAACTTTACTTCAATTATTTCAACAATTATTTCACAATTACATGAATGAGTTTTTAAAAACTATTATAAATATAATATATGCTCACAATAAGAAATGTCAGTAGTTCCAAAGGATATATACTGCAAGGTAAAAGATCCCCAATCCTTCACATCCACTCTACAACTCAGATTTCCTGTATCTTCTTACAGATATTTCTTACAAATAATATAAACATACATGTTTTTTCCTTTTGACTACAGACAAAAATCATACCATATATACAGTTCTACATCTAAGTTTTATCACTTAATAATAAATACACTGATGTCATCTTTCTGTACAAGCACATGCAGAGAATACTCTTTTGTTTTTGTTTTTTTTTTTAAGATGGAGTCTTACTCTGTTACCCACGCTAGAGTACTGTGGCATCAGGCTACCTAATAGCAACCTCAAACTCCTGGGTTCAAGTGATCCTCCTGCCTCAGCCTCCTGAGTAGCTGAGACTATAGGCGCCTGCCACAATGCCTCGCTAATTTTTCTACTTTTAGTAGAGATGGGGTCTCACTCTTGCTCAGGCTGGTCTTAAACTCCTGACTTTAAGTGATCCACCTGCTTCCGCCTCCCAGAGTGGTAGGATTATAGGCGTGAACCACCATGCCCCAAGAATATTCTTTTAGTATTTTCTATGTCAATAATCATCATTTCTGTTCAAGGTGACAAGAAATTAGGGATCATTTTTAATATCACTTTTTTTCATTTCTTAGATCCAGTTTGTCTCCAATTCCTATTGCTTTTACCTTTTATCTATCAATTTATTTAATTTTTCTTCAACTCCACAGTCAACTACCATTCTCTCCTCTGAATTACTGTGATAATCTTTCAATAGGTTCCTTGCATCTACTATGGTCTACCTCCAAACCAAAGTGTAGACAGTCCTTTTTTTTTTTTAAAGACAAAAGTCTCTGGCTCAGCGCCTGTGGCTCAAGCAGCTAAGGCGCCAGCCACATATACCTAAGGTGGCGAGTTAGAATCCAGCCTGGGCCCGCCAAACAACTATGATGGCTGCAACCAAAAAATAGCCGGGCGTTGTGGTGGGCGCCTGTGGTCCTAGCTACTTGGGAGGCGGA
>NW_003852760.1:164167-168064 GCF_000181295.1 Otolemur garnettii
AGCCACATAACTTTCTACACTTCTGCTTCTCTTTACCATTCTTTCCTCCCATCACCCAGCAGCTCGCTGTACATACTTCCCATAATCTTCTGATGCTCTGCTGACCTTTTCAACTAATTTATTCCAAAGCAATATTTAGATATCAGGTCAAACTTTGCATTCTCAAGGAAGCCTTAA
This sequence comes from Otolemur garnettii, assembly GCF_000181295.1. Lineage (NCBI taxonomy): Eukaryota > Metazoa > Chordata > Mammalia > Primates > Galagidae > Otolemur > Otolemur garnettii. Next base: position 164,345 of record NW_003852760.1, read on the forward strand.
CTCTAGTCCTCTAATTTAGGCTAAATTTTTCTGTTACTTACTCTTTCAGAATCAGATTTCTTTTCTGAAAAGCATGTATGTCATCATAAGTTATTAATACAAATATCTAATGAAAGTCTACATCTTTTTTGCTTACTACCTAGCATATGCCTGGCACATAGTAGTATTCAAAAATATTTGCTGAAGACATGAATATAGATCTACTTTATTCTTTTTTAAATAACTGCAAAGAATTTCATTGAATGGATGCCATAATTTCTTTAATCAATTCCAGAAAGATGGGCATTTGTTTCTAGATTTTTGATATTACAAATAACATTAGCATGATGATTTATGCCAGTATATCTATAAAAGGACTTAAATGTAATTCTTTTTATAATTTTAGATTAATATGATGGTATATATGATTAGATTATATTGTGTTTATAAGGTGCAGTTGGAGCTGCAGTTGAGACTTTCGCCCAGGTAATGTGCCTACATTGTACCCGTTAAGTTGGAACTTATCAAACTCCCTTCCCACTCTTTGAATTGAGTTGTTTTTCTCTTCTGTGGGCCTATAGTTGTTGATCTACTAGTCTTAACACAGTATTGAGTACATGGGATGCTTGCTTTTCCATTCTTGAAATAGAGAATATTCTTCACATTTAATCCAGATAAATAAATACAAAAGATAAAAAGGCAGGGTGGACATAAAGTTTGTGTGCAATTTTACCATGTTAAACTATTTTAAATTGTACATGAACTTTATGTTCACCCTGTATGTTCTCCACATTTAATCCAGGTAAATATAAAAGATAAAAATACAGAATGCTTCAGGAATTTGCATGTCATCCTTATGCAGGGAACATGCTAATCTTAAATGTAAAGTTGCAGGTCAAATGAAAAGTGCATTTAGGTAGTCCTAGCACTCTGGGAGACTGAGGTGGGTAAATAGCTTGAGCTTATGAGTTCAAGACCAACCTGAGCAAAAGTGAGACCCCCATCTCTACTAAAAATAGAAAAACCAAGGCAAGAGGATTGCTTGAACCCAAGAGTTGGAGGTTGCTATGAGCTATGGTGCCACAGCACTCTACCCAGGGCGATAGCTTGAAACTCTATAAATCTTTTTTTTTTTTTTGATAGAGACAAAGTCTCACTTTGTTGCCCTTGGTAGAGTGCTATGGCATCACACAGCTCATAGCAACCTCCAACTCCTAGGCTCAAGCGATTCTCTTGCCTCAGGCTCCCGAGTAGCTGGGATTACAGGCTTCTACCACGATGCGCAGCTATTTTTTGGTTGCAGTTCGGCCGGGGCCGGGTTTGAACCTGCCACTCTCAGTATATGGGGCCGGCGCCCTACTCACTGAGCCACAGGCACCACCTGCATTTAAAGTCGTAATAGTGGCTCAGTAACTAGGGTGCCAGCCACATATACTGGAGCTGGCAAGTTCAAACCTAGCCCAGGCCTGCCAAACAACAAAGACAACTATAACCAAAAAATAATAGCTGGGTGTTGTGGTGGGTGCCTGCAGTCCTAGCTACTTGGGAGGCTGAAGAATCACTTAAGCTTAAGAGTTTGAGGTTGCTGTGGGCTGTGATGCCATGGCACTCTACCCAGGGTAACAGCTTAAGACTCTGTCTCAAAAAAAAAAAGGAAAGAAAATCTTAATAAATAGGTTGGGTGAGATGGCTTGTGCCTGTAACCCTAGCACTCTGGGAGGCCGAGGCGGGTGGATTGCCTGAGCTCACAATTTCAAGACCAGCCTAAGCAAAAGCAAGACCCCCATCTCTACTAAAAATAAAAAACTGAGGCAAGAGGATCTCTTGAGCCCAAGAGATGGAGGTTTCCATGAGCTATGATGCCACGACATTCTACCCAGGGTGACAAGTCTCAAAAAAAAAATCTTAATACATATTTCCAAATCCACCCCCCCCAAACTGGCTGACATTTATAATCAAAGCAACCAATAGTGTGTCAGAGCGCCCATTTCTACATACTTAATTAACTCAACTTCTGTGGCCACATAAGCCAATTATTTGTGGAAGAAGGTAGTGAAGACAAGAGTGTTTGTTTTTATGTAAGAGATTTTTTTCATATCTTAATGTCATATTAAACATTTGAGAATAAAATATTTAAGGCTATTATACCTATAAAAAGTCAGCAAATGAGTTAGTTAAGTAAATAAAGCCACGTAAGCAGGAAAATGCTTAATTACTGACTATAGAAAATTAGTATGGTTAAAAAGCTACATATTTATCTAACTTGTATGTTCTACAAATCACTTTTCTTGTAATAAAGATATTTTTCTTTCTAAAGCTTTAGTCAATGGTACTGAGGCAGTGAAAGGGAGGGAGGAAATCATAAGAATATTTACATTCATAAGAATATATAGAAAATAGAGAAAAAATTAAACTTTAGTATCAAACTAAAAATTTCTTGACTGGGTATGGTTGCTCATACCTATTAAACCTGAGTGGCTGGGGTGGGAGAATCACTTGAAGCCAGGAGTTTGAGACCATCAGCCTGAACAAAATAATGAGACCTCATCATCTTTACATCTTTACTTTAAAATAAGTAAAGAACTAAGCTGGGTACCATGGTAGGTGCCTAAGGTCCCAGCTACTGAGGCAGAAGGATTGAGGCCAGAAGTTTGAGGTTGTAGAGAGCAATAATGATGCCACTATACTCTAGTCTGTGCCATAGAGTTTAAGACCCTGCCTCAATCAATCAACCAATATTTTTCAAGATATTAACATTTTGTCTTAGTTTCTTCTATTTTTTGCCCCCACCTTTAATATATTCACATTGAGCTTATGTAACTATACAATAATGCAATGCTTCTTTTCATTAGATAGTATATAATATGTAAATAAACATTTCTTCCATATCCTGAAATATGTCTCTTCTCCAGAGTCTCAAGAAGCAGTAAGAAAAAGCACCTACACAAGGCCAGGTGCAGTGGCTCATGCCTGTAATCCTAGCACTCTGAGAAGCCAAGGTGGGTGGATTGCTTGAGCTCACGAGTTCGAGACCAGCCTGAGCAAAAGTGAGACCCTGTCTCTACTAAAAATTAGGAAAACTGAGGCAGGAGGATCACTTGAGTTGGAGGTTGCTGTGAGCTACGATGTCATAGCAGTCTACCCAGGGCAAATGCCTGAAACTCTGTCTCAAAAAAGAAAAAGAAAAAAGAAAGAAAGAAAAGCACCTACATAGCAAGCTCCTCCATTTTCACTATGTTCTTAAACTCTGTGAGCTTCCATTTTTCTGACCTAATAAATAAAGGCATTAGTTTTAATGACCTCAATGATTAAAAGCTATAATTTTTGGCTGGGTGAGGTGGCTTATGCCTGTTATCCTAGCACTCTGGGAGGATAAGGCAGATAGACTGCTTGAGCTCAAGATTTGGAGACCAACCTGAGCAAGAGTGAGACCCCATCTCTACTAAAAATAGAAAAACTGAGGCAAGAAGATTGCTTGAGCCCAAGAGTTGGTTGCTGTGAGCTATTAACGCCATAGCACTCCCATCCAGGGTGACAGCTTGGCTGTCTCAAAAAAAGAAAAAAAAAGAAAATCACTAATTATAAATCTATTTTCCATTTCATTTAATTCTATCAGTGAAGCAGAATATAAAGGGGTTAGATTTTGTAGGATTCTCTTTTTACTGTCCTAGTTAATGGTGTTTTACATACAATAGATCATCAGATCTTTTCTCCCTATAAACTTTTTTTTTTTTTTTTTTT
>NW_003852760.1:169733-174574 GCF_000181295.1 Otolemur garnettii
AAAAAAAAAAAAAAGATCCAAGTTCTCATCTTTAACTCTGTAAATTAGTGTCAAAACTATAGTTAGTTCTTTGTTTTGCTGCTGGAAGAGGCATCTCTCAAATGCTGTCAAAGAGGCAGAATAAATAACAAAACCAGATAGAAGACTTAGCTGATAAGAAACAACAAATAAATAGAATAAGTATCTCTTTACAGAGTAAAATCTCAAACTCTGAAAAACCTCAAGATCTAAAATAACAGTTTTCTGTTAAGGAGTATGGCTCATTCTTTTCCTTGAAGGCGTAAGCACCTCAACCAGACTAAAAGAGATCTTAACTTGAGAAAATGATGTGACAAAGCTATAAAAAGGAAAGATCCTTTCTGTCAGGAGTGTTGATGGCAATGGATTAAACATTAATTCCCACATGACACCAATGAAAGACTTGAAAATAAAGTTTGCATTTTGAGGAATATCATTTTATATTTTAAAATGCATAATGCCACAGCAGAACTATTACCAAATTAGCTAGTTTACCCAGACAAGCCAATCTTACTACACACCTTAAAAGGTAAAACTTCTGACAGAGGAGTGGCGATGTAAAAATCTCTAGATTTTCTAAAACTGAATTAAGCAGATAATTCATTCCCTAAACTACATAAATGACAGTCTACCCTGCACAGTGCAGTGGTTCACGTGTGTATCCTAGCACTTTGGGAGGCTGAGTCAGGAGTACTGCTTGAAGCTAGGAGTGCAGGTGGTAGCAACACTTGTAGTCCCAGCTACCGGGAGGCTGAGTCAAAAGGATGGCTTCAGCCCAGGAGTTTGAGGTTGTAGTGAGCCTATACTTTACCCCAGGCAACAGTTAAGACTCTATCTCAAACAAACAAACAAACAAACAAACGAAAAAGGAGTCTACCTTAACCTAACAGACTTCCAAAAAGAATTCCATAAGCTAGAGGGGCTAAGTGGCTCACTCCTGTAATTCCAGCATTTTAGGAGACTAAGGCAGGAGAATCACTTGAGTCCAGATGCTCAGACCAGCCTGTGCAAGAAAATGATAACCTTGTTTCTACAAAAAGTAAAATAATTAGCCAGGCACAGTAGCAAACAACTATAGTCCTAGCTACTTGGAAGGCTGAAGAAGGAGTATTGCTTGAGCCTGGAAGTCTGACCTATAGTGAGCTATGATTGTGTTGCTATACTATAACCTGGGCAACAGAGTGGAACCCTGCCTCCAACAAATAAATGAAATAAGATAATAAAAGAAAGAAAAAAGGGCTGAGCACAGCAGCTCACACCTGTAATCCTATCACTCTAGAGAGGCCAAGAAAGGAGAATCACCTGAGGCCAAGAGTTAGCGACCAGCCTAAGCAAGAGTGAGATCTTGTCTCACTAAAAACAAAAAAAATTAGCTGGGCACAGTAGTGTGTGCCTGTAATCCTAGCTGCTCAGAAGGCTGAGGCAGGAGGATCATTTGAGCCCTAGTGTTTGAGGCTGCAGTGAGCTATGAAGATACCACTGCACTCTAGCCAGGTGACACAGTAAGACCCTGTTGTAAAAAACAAACAAAAATGCATCCTGTTATACTCTTTCATATTACATTTTAAAAATATACACAAACACAAATACCAGAAAATAAAATGCACCTATATCCTCCCTCAAGTTGGCATTCTCTATTTTGAGGAAAGAAGCCTATATGGTTCATTTCTTCTTAATTTCTTTCTCTTTGCAAAGACAACTATTCACTTATCCACTTGGCCAAGCCAGACACCTCACTATCATCACTTACCCTCTCTGGACTATAACTCTACTGATTTTACCTTTTTAATAGGTCTTGAATTCATTGCTTCCACCACCCCCATCTGACTAAAATCCTTCAACTACTCTGCCCCAAATCCTTCAATTGCTTAACATCACCTTCAAGACAAGTCCAAACTGCTTACCAGGGCAAACATAATCTTTCTTCATCTGGCTTCTCTTTCCAGTCCCCATTCACATTCTGGCTTCCAGCTGCACTAAACTATTTCCAGTTCTCCAAGAAAGCATGCCCTCTTTTAGAGCCTCTGTTTGAGTTCTTCCCTCTGTCTAGAAAAAAATTTCTTTCCCTGTTCATCTCTGGTTAAAGTGTACTCATCTTTATTAAAGAGTTAAGGAATAAGTATCTTCAGGGAAGCTAGCCTTCCCCTTCAAATGATTCCTGTTAATACCCTCTGCTTACTTCTATTACTGGGATTATCAAATCTTATAGTAATTTCCTACTTCCTTAATGGTTGGCTGTGTCTTAATTGTTTAAATAGTATTCCTGTATCCCAACACACTACCTTTCATGTATGGCATACTATAAATGTGAAGAACTGAAAGATAAAATAGACTCCCATCACAGTGGAGGCTATCTACCAGGTGGCATTAATCTAGACATACAAGACCAAAGAATCATCAGCGTTGGAACACATTGCAGATGTGAAAGCAGTTTAACTTCCCATAGACAAAGGAACTCCTCTTAAGGGAGGACATCAATCTCTATCTAAATAGATACAGTACAATTCTACTTGTTCTTTAGGCAACTATTTATTGTTGTATCATTCTGTTGCCCAATAAAAGAACAGAATGAAAATGTCAACTAATTTGGGCTCTTAATATCTTGTCACTTGCAGTACTCAAATGTTTTGCTAATAGCATTTCTGCAAAGAGTATTACATTATAAGTGAATCTCAAAGTATGGTTCAAGTAGCCCTGGAACGTCTATAGAAAAGCCCCAGGGGGCACTGGTTGTATAAAGGGAAAGAGAAGGAGGCTACAGGACTAGACCCAACTCACAGGAGGGGCTTCACAACCCATCATAGCTTGAAACAAACTCCACTTTATCTAATTCACGAATTGGGGTTCCATGTAAAAGCTTCAGAAGGAAAGGCTTTCTTTCATGGTTGGAAAATTTTTGAAAATTAGTGATATAATCAAAATTTGGCAAAATGAAATGAGTTTAGTTATGATTTTCTGCTTGCTACTCCTTTTTTTTTAGATGGAGCCTCAAGCTATCCCCCTGGGTAGAGTGCCATGGCATCACAGCTCATAGCAACCTCCAACTCCTGGGCTCAAGCGAGTCTCCTGCCTCAGCCTCCCAAATAGCTGGGACTACAGGCGCCCGCCACAATGCCTGGCCATTTTTTAGTTGCAGCCATCATTGTTGTTTGGCGGGCCTGGGCTGGGGATTCGAACCTGCCACCTTAGGTTTATGTGGCTGGAGCCTTAGCTGCTTGAGCCACAGGTGCTGAGCCATGCTACTCCTTAAGAATAATTATCTCTGGCCTACAAAATAATTTAGCAATTAATAATGCTTAACACATCAAGAGAGAAATGAAATATTCTGTTTCAAGTAATTTACATATGATTTTGCTTACAAAGAAAAAGACAAATAGATAATAAGAAAAAAAAAAAGAATGTGAATTCAAAGTAACATTTAACCTGAGCAAGAACAAGACCCCCTTGGTTACTGGTTTAACCAAGCTGAACTTTACTCCCCAATAAAGAAAATCACACCTTTTGGGAAAAGTCCTAGTTGAACACAGATAAAGGGTATATTTTTCTAAGTATAAGAACTGAGAACAAACTTATTTTGTCCTATAAGCTAATTTTTAAAGATGAAAATAAATTTCTATTTTACTTGACTTTTCAAAGGTCACCAGATACAACTTAGTTGGCAAATTGAGAAAATATTCACAGTTCTCACTCTTCTTAACTAGTCTGCAAAATTTGACACCCCATGACTCTAAATCCTATTTGTATACTTCTTTTCTCCCTATACCCCCTCAATACTTCAGTTTATCTTCTTTACTTCTGCTTCATTTGACCATTTTTGAGGGCCTCTTCTACTTTCTCTCACCCACTGAGGGTACTCCTCAAATATCAATCCTTGATCTGTGTTCTTTCTTTTCTTTTTGAAATAGAGTCTCACTCTGTTGCCCCTGGCTAGAGTGTCATAGTGTAGGTCTAGCTCACAGCAACCTCAAACTCCTGGGTTCAGAGATCCTCCTGCATTGGCCTGCCAAGTAGCTGGGACTACAGGCTCTCACTATAATACCTGGCTAATTTTTCTACTTTTAGTAGAAATGGGTCTTGTTCTTGCTCAGGTTAACTCCTCAGCTCAAGGGATCCTCCCACCATGGCCTCCCAGAGCGCTAGGATTATAGGTGTGAGCCACCATGATTAGCCTGTGTTCTCTTATTAACACTGTCGTCACTTTTGAAGAAATAATCAACACATATGTTCACAATGTCAGCTTAAAAAAATTTAATAATCAACACAAACTATGATCCCATGTATGATGATTTCCCACTTATACTTTAAGTCTTGCTCTCTTACTCAAATTTCTCTATTTGGGTGCATTGATATTGCCTCAAACACTTTAACTTAAATCATCACCTCTTATCTCATATCCCTAAAGTGTTCCCTTCTTTTTGTTTGGTTTATTAAAAATTGTTTAAGAACTTACTATGCTCTAGGCCAGTGGTTCTCAACCTGTAGGTCTCGACCCCTTTGGAGGTTGAACAACTCTTTCACAGGGGTCACCTAAGACCATCCTGTATATCAGATATTTACATTACAATTCATAACAGTTGCAAAATTAGAGTTATGAAGTCACCACAACATGAGGAACTGTATTAAAGGGGCGCGGTATTAGGAAGGTTGAAAACCATTGCTCTAGGCCCTATTGTTAATGCTAGTAGATACAGAAAACAATATGACAACTTCCTTGCCTTTAGATTACTCTCTCCCCTCATAAAAGGTTAAGTTTTGCATAAATGTAAAAATAGCACCACACACAGTATGCTCTTAGAAGCACAGTTCAGGTTTAGGACACATTT
>NW_003852760.1:174812-185346 GCF_000181295.1 Otolemur garnettii
CCACCTTAGGTGTACGTGGCTGGCGCCTTAGCCGGTTGAGCTATAGGCGCCGAGCCGGACACATTTCTTATATGAGATATTGCTCAAGTTAAGTTTTAAAGGAAGAATAAAAATTAGCCACACATAGTGGGGACATGAAAGAAAAGATATTTCAGATAAAGGCAACCAGCATGAACAAAAGTATAGACGCAGGAAATCAAATCCTAGGTAGCAATGCACTTTGGGGAGTGGTAGAAATGAGGTTGAAGATTTAAGCACAGAAAACTGTCACTCAAAAGTTTTAAACCAGGGGTGTGGAATCTTTTTATATTGTAAAGCCACATTATTGCAGCTATAATCAAATAAGGCTGCATTCAAGAAACTTTAATTAGCCAGGCTTGGCGGCTCATGCCTGTAATCCCAGCACTCTGGGAGGTCAAGGTGGGTGGTTTACCTGAGCTCAAGAGTTTGAGACCAGCCTGACCAAGAGTGAGACCCCCATCTCTAAAAAATAGCTGGGCATTGTGATGGGCACCTGTAGTCCCGGCTACTGGGGAGGCTAAGGCAAAAATATTGCTTGAGCCCAAGAGTTCAAGACTGCTAAGAGCTATGACACCATGAGTACTCTACCAAGGCAACAAAGTGAGACTTTGTCTCAAAAAAAAAAAAGAAAAATAATAATAATTTAGACATACTTAAAAATGTACATTATTTTGTAAAAATATTAATACTATGTAGTTAATAATTTCAAAATATAAAAACTCTTTAATTTTAAAGGTAACTAACCTTTAAGGACTTTGTTCTATCTGGCTTTTGTTGGAAAGCCTTTCAATATTTGGTTGTAGCATGGAGGTTCATAGTTTCAGTCGATCCTCTATCAGGGTTGACAAACCTGTGGGTCCACCAGCCACATGCTGATTTTGTGAAGATCTCTTTCGTTCATCTGTAGTGTTGGATATCGTGAAAAGTATGCACAGACCTCTCTTCTTCCTAATTAGCTTTCATTAGTTTTTTTGAATTTATTCTGTGGCCCAATTTTTAAAATTTTTCCAAAGTATGGCTTTGGAACATAGAAAAAGGTTGCACACCCCTGCAAGTGTAGATGGTTACCAGTCATTTGTGATCTTAAGGGCAGTCTTGATTTAGGTTAGGTAAGAGAATGAAGATTTGCAGAGTTAAGTGGTTGAAAGGCAAAATTTTTCCAAAGTATGGCTTTGGAACATAGAAAAAGGTTGCACACCCCTCCAAGTGTAGATGGTTACCAGTCATTTGTGATCTTAAGGGCAGTCTTGATTTAGGTTAGGTAAGAGAATGAAGATTTGCAGAGTTAAGTGGTTGAAAGGCAAGAACGCACTTTTCAGGCATGTTGCTGAAAATGTGAATATTCTATTGCAGTTTTTCAAATTTCAACTGGATCTTTCTTAGACTCAAACAATGACTTTAAAATCTCATCTACTGAGAGCTCAATCAATTCCACTTATAGTTCTTTAGTACCTTGATATCAACTAGGAAAGGCTGAAATGCTACTTTGAGTGTGATAGCATGATTCTCAAGGTCAGTAAATCTTTTACTGTATTCTCCAATTAATAGGTCTACAACAGCTGCATATTCTTCAAATGATTTACACATATCATTCTGCTCATCAATAACCTTTGGTAACTGAGGAAAATGTCCATCCAAAATTTCCTTTTGAATAAGTATTTTGAAAAAACACGGGTTTTTGTGAAATGCTTGGATTTTTTTGCCACATGTTATATACAGTTTTAACTTTTACCTTGCAAAGAAATATTCATGTTGTTTTGATTTGACATGATTTCACATAGACATGCTGTATTCCTACAGAAATCTTCTTTCAATAATTCCAATTGCTGATTCTTTTCCTCACAAAATTTAACTCTGTTCTGGTAGAGATAAAATTTTGGCTGACACCTGTCCCTGTGTTAGCCAATGTACTTTAGAACAATACAGCAAATCCACACTGAAAACCTCATTATTCCACTTTAGCATGCTAGGAATCTGAGAATGTCATGTTGCATTTGAATAAATATAGTTAACAATACTTCTAACTTGTTATAAAATGTCACTCAAAACAGTAGCTTTAGCACAGAGATTTTGCTGATACAAAATATAATGAAAAGATATAAGAGCATTTGGATGTGTTAATTCTTTTTCTATCTGTATAAACCTATACCAAATTCAGTCCAAAGTTTAAGACATCTATTCCCTGTGTTCTGTTTACACGAGTGCCCAAGTGAGTGACTTCTTTTGTAGCAAAGAAAATCTTCTGTTATGACCCGAATGAAGCATAAAACCTGTGCCAAGTCAGTAGTGTCTGTTGATTCATCCAAAATGATTGAATAATATATATTTTGCTTTTGAAGTATGGCATGAAGTTGTTCTGTTAAGCTGAAGGCTAATTTATGCTGCCATCAGTTATGGTTTTCCTTAAAAAAGGCAGTTGTTTGTACTTTGAAATGTTATGGAAGTCTAAGCATCCTACAACTTTTGACAATGCATTCTTTCACAATTTCTGTATCACTGAATGGCTTCCCACTTTTCGTGAGTATATAAGCTACTTTATAAGTTGTGCCAGTGGCATTATTTCCAGGTTTTATTGCTGCTTGAAAGAACTGTCTATGCTTTTGCTTTTCATCTTTTAATTTCTGCAATAAAACCTTTCACACCTTTCTCTCTAGTTTAAAGTATCTGTGGTCCTTCTCAGTGTTATAATGATGATGAGCATTGAATTTCTTTAATGTTGATAATGCAGTATCACAAAGAAAATCATCCTATCTTTAGCAGAAACAAGATGATATTGCAATTCCCAATCCTCATGAAAAAAATTTGTTTTCTTCCTTTAGCATTCTCTTGGTCTTCTTTCACATGATGGGCAGCGTAACAGACAAAATTTAAAAATTCTGTGGAACTATGCGACTAATCACAAATTCCACTTCAAACAGAAATACAGTAGACCTGTCAAAAGCTGATATCAGACTGGCACACTTGACTGCTATAAACTCTTGTCAACCAGCCCTGTGCAGTGGAGGCACCAGTCAGGTGGGAGAAGTTAGAACTAAATCACAAGCACAGCAGCTGTCAATTTAGCCCTTATGGCTTACTAATGTTCTATTTGTACCAGCCAATCTGGGAGGATTATTTTGTTGAAACTTAATTTATTCTTTGGTATTTTAAATATGTTCATTTAAAAAATAAAATAAAAATATAAAAGATTAACAAGGGAGAGAGTTTAGTAATGGGCACAATGTAGGGGTATATGGCACATCTCCTGGGTGAAGGGCTTAACCTCAACTTGGACTTTACCTAACAAACACAAACAATGTAACCTAATCATTTGTACCCTTATATTAATCTGAAATTAAAAAAAAAGATAGAGAAAACAACAAAAAAAGAAAATGTATTAATATATTAATAAAAATGAAATAAAATTTAAAAATGTATTAATGTATTACTAAAAATAAAATAAAAAGAATTTGTTCTATAAAATTTGAATTCAGTCAAAAGGCTACACTTAAGGAAACAGGTTTCCTACTCATTTTTTTGAGACAGAGTCTCATTATGTCACCTTCAGTAGACTGCTGTGGCGTGACAGCTCACAATAACCTCAAACTCTCCGGCTTAAGCGATTCTTTTGCCTCAACCTCCCAAGTAGCTGGGACTACAAGCACCTGCCACAACGCCCGACTATTTTTTGCTGCAATTGTTGTCGTTGTTTTTAAATCTTTTTTAAAATTTGTTTGTTTTTTGTTTTTTTTTAAGAGAAAAAGTCTCACTCTGTTGCCCTCAGTAGAGTGATGTGGCATCACAGCTCACAGCAAACCTCCAGCTCTTGGGCTTAGGCTAGTCTCTTGCCTCAGCCTCCCAAGTAGCTGGACTACAGGTGCCCACCACAATGCCCTGCTATTTTTTCTTTTTTGTTACAGTTTGGCCGGGGCCGGGTTCGAACCCACCACCCTCAGTATAGGGGGCCAGCACCCTACTCATTGAGCCACAGGCACTACCCTGCTGCAGTTGTTTTTGTTTAGCAGGTCCGGGTGGGGTTGAACCTGCCAGTGTTATGCGGCTGGTACCGTAACCACTATGCTACGGGCGCTGAGCCATCCCTATCCATTTTAAACAATCACTGACATGACCAGCACTGCAATTTAGATTTTTCTGCTGGCTGTGTGGAAAACAAATCCCAGGGGTAAAGATCATGGACAAATTAGAAGGCTTTTAAAATTGTCTATGTTAGCTGGGTATGGTGGCTCACACCTGTAATCCCTGCACTCTGGGAGGCCAAGGCAGGTGGATTGCCTGAGCTCAGGAGTTTGAGACCAGCCTGAGCCACAGACAGACCATGTCTCAAAAAAAAAAAAAAAATAGCCAGGTGTTGCAGGGTGCACCTGTAGTCCCAGCTACTGGGGAGACTGAGGCAAAAGGATCTCTTGAGCCCAAGAGTATGAGGTTGCTGTGAGCTGTGACAGTATGGCACTGTAATGAGGATGACAAAGTAAGACTATCTCAAAAAAAAATGTCTATGCAAGTTATGATAAGAGCCTGAACTAGGGCAGTAGTAGTAATATAAGTGGAGAAAAGAGGAAGGAAACTGAAGAAAAGTTTAGAAGAGTAGCAGTGAGAATTAAAGGAACATGATATAACTGTGCTCTAAGAAATTATTTTTTTTTACCCTGGATACTAAGACCACAAACCAGTAACGGCTTCACTATATGCTTCAAGAAATTATTACAAACTACATTATCTGGGGAAGCAGTTTGTGCATCAGGGCAAACAGGACAACACATTAAAGACCTTCTTCTTGCTATGCTCATTAGTTCTAAATATCACATCACACACTTTGCCTAATCCCAACCAGTTCCCCTGCCTTAAACCACTTGAGTTAAAATCTCAAAGCCTTATAAATTTCCTTCTCTAACCTCTCCTGACTACCATCACTCTGTCAAAGTGGTGCTTGTCCTTGACAAAGCAGTGCTATTTTTGATAACAAACTGAATAAATTGTTTGATCAACAGAATTCTCTCTGTTGAAAAAGTCAACAGTAGGAATTGTGACTAAGTATTTAAGTTGAAGAAGAGGGAGAAATCCAAATATGACTCATGTTTTAGGCCTCAGCAAATGGGATGGATAGTAAATGCTATCTAGAAAAAGATAAGCAGGGTTAAGAGGGAGGTTAGAAGTGCTGGGGTAAAAAATTTATAAATGAAAAAAAAAAAAGACATTTGAGGAAAGAACTGAAGGAGGTAAATTTTTTAAAAAGTGAACCATGCAAGTAGGTTGAGAATTCCAGGAAAACAAAATAACCAACATAAAGCTCTGAGAAGATAGCTGGCCTAGAGTGGGTTTTAATATTGTTCTTTGTTTTTATAGAGATAAGGTCTCCCTTTATTGCCCAGGTTGGTCTCTTGAACTCCTGAGCTGCTCAAGTTATCCTCTCACTTCACCCTTCTGAGTAGTTAGGACTACTGGTATGTGCCACCACACCCAGCTCTGGCCTATAGTGTCTGAGGGACAGAAAGGTTAGTATGTCCAGTATCAAGTGAAGATGAGAGAGGACAGGCCTAGAGGCTTCGTGCCTGCAATCCTTGCACTTCCGGAGGGTGATGCAGGAAGACTGTTAGAGCCCAGGAGTTTAAGACCAGCTTGGGCAATATATCAAGACCCTGTCTCTACAAAAAATTTAAAGGTGGTACATGCCCGTAGTCCCAGTTACTTAGGAGACTGAGGCAAAATTCTGGATTGCTTGTACCCAGGAATTTGAGGTTGCTGTGAAATATGACAATACCACTGCACTCTAACCTGCTAACCTGGGCAACAAGGTGAAACTATTTCAAAAAGAAAAAATGATTTAGTAGTGAAAAAACCAGAGAGGTTAATAAAAGGCAAACTCAGATAGAGCCTTATAGGCCAAAGGCTTTGACTTTTCCTATAAGAGGTATATTGATATTCCCATCCAATAGCACCAATTAATGCACACTGGGTATGAAGAATTATGTAGAAGTGCAAAAAATAATGCTTAGTGTTTGCAGTTTAAAGCTTCTACCTCATCTCCTGATACTTTCTCCACATAATCCTATGAAAATCAGGTAGGAGTACTCTTGAATCTTATTTCCACACCAGCTCTAGAAAATACACTATTTGCTGACACAATATATGCTGAAATCATACTTAGACTACTTAAGTGAGGGAAAAGTTATATTAGATTCCATCTTTATGCTAAAATTAAAGATATTAGTCTTCACCTTTATACTTATTGAATGTAAGGGGGTTGTTTACAGGGTTTCCAGGATGGGTTTAAGTTGAGAATCCTGAATGCCAGGATCAGAAATTAGACTTCAGGATCCACAATTGTTTTTTTTTTTTTTTTGAGACAGAGCGTCAAGCTGTCACTCTGGGTAGAATGCTATGGTGTCACAGCTCATAGCAACCGCAAACTCGTGAGCTCAAGGGATTCTCCTGCTTCCATCTCCCAAGTAGCTGGGACTACAGGTGTCCACCACAACGCCCAGCTATTTTTTGGTTGCAGTTGTCATTGTTGTTTGGTGGGCCCAGGCTGGATTCAAACCCACCAGCTCAGGTGTATGTGGCTGGCACCTTAGCTGCTTGAGCCACAGGCACCAAACCAGGATCCACAATTTTCTTTTTAACACAATCAAAGATAAAATTTGACACACATATTTGTTTTACTTTCATCTCATTTGTTAACACAACTATTTGAAATAGGAAGTCATATCTACACTACCAATTAAAAGATCAGCCCAGAGGCTGGGCATGCTGTATTCACACTTGTAATCCCAGCACTTTGGTAGGCTAAGGAGGGAGGATTGCTTGAGGCCAGGAGTTCAAGATCAGCCTGGGCAACACGGCAAAAGCCCCATCTCTATACCCCAAACAAAACTAATCTAACAAAATAATTTTTGTCAATTTATAAATGCATGTAAGAAATCATCCATCTGAGAATGAAAGACAAGCCACTAACTGGGAGAAGTTATTGTCACATATACTAACATATACAAAATGTTACTATCCTAATATAGTAGAACTTCTGTAAGCTGACTATCCAAGTGACTGTAACAAACTAGTCAATACACAAAGATGGAGCTAGGCCTACTATACTGATACATAAATGTGGTGCATGTCTGGTCTATGAAAATTGGCTCACACTTTGGAAGGCTGAGCCGGGTAGACTGCTTGAGCTCAGGAGTTCAAGTCCAGCCTGATCAAGAGTGAGAGTCCATCTCTACTAAAAATAGAAAAACTAGCCAGGCTCTGTGGTGGATGCCTGTAGAATTAGAAAGCTGAGGCAAGGGGATTGCTTGAACCCAAGAGTTTGAGGTTGCTGGGAGCTATGTTGCCATGGGACTCTAGTCTGAGCAACAGAGTCTGTTTGCTCAGGCTAGAGTCATTTGTCTCAAAAAACAAAACAAACAAACAAACAAAAACAGGTCAAGTTAAGGAGGTGGGCAATGTAGGGAAGTGGTCAACTATGGAGGTTCTACTGTAAAAAATTTCTAAAAATCAATAAGCAAATCAAATATTGGTTTAAAATATAATAGCAACAGAAAACAAGTAAAAAATGTACAAGCATTTTACAAAACAGAAATGGCCAATGAGCACAGAAAAAAAATGCTCAACTTCAAATAATCCAGAAATTACAAATGAAAACATTATATACCATTTTATATCTACCAGTCTAGCAAATATTAAAGAATAATATATGGAGCAACACACACTTCCATAGGACTGTAAACTGGTATAATCAGTTCAAAAAATAATGTGGCATCATCTAGTAAAGTTTAAGATGTATATACCCTTATAGCCCAGAAATTCTATTTTTAGGTATATACCCTAGAGAAATTCTTACATGTGCACAGAAAGGTGTGTACAATGTCTGTGTACCATTGTTTATTGTCTATAACACTAAAGTAACAAACACTATAATCTAAATTGACAGAAAAGAGAATTACGAAATAGTCACACATAATACCTCACACAGCAGTAAAAGCAAGCTATAACCATCAACATGGATGAGTCACACAAACATAATGCAAATTTCAGAAGAATATATTTAATGATTAGTTTTTACAAACACTAACAACTAAAAGAATACTGCATATGTGGAGGTACTGTTCTAAGCACTTTGTATGCAATGACTCATGAAATCCTCACAACAGCCCCATCAGGCAGATTCTATTTTATTTATTTATTTTAAGAGACAGGGTCTTGCTATATTGCCCAGGGTGGACTCTAACTTCTGGGCTCAAGTATTTTCATCTTAGCCTCTTGAGGAGATGGAACTACCATACCCCTAGTTGATTCTATTTTTAATTCCCATTTCACATATGAAGAAACAGGCACAGAGAAATGAAGTAATTTGCCCAAATCACATGGTGAAGGAGAAGCTCCTGGTGCCAGTGCTCCTAATCCTTACATTACACTGCCTTTCAAAAATACACAACACAAAAGATGAAGACTACACATTTTTTGTACTAACTTGGATGGAGGGAGAACACATTCTTAGTAAAGCATCACAAGAATGGAGAAGCAAGAATCCAATGTACTCAATCTTGATATGAAGACAATTGATGACCTAATACATGGTGGAGGGTGGGGGTGAGGGGCAGGGAAATGGGGGAGCAGAGAGAGGGTAGGAAGGAAGGGGAGTTGGGGGGATCACGGTGTTTGGCGCATCTTTTGGGGAAGGAACACATTTATAAGAGGGACTTTGCTTTACAAATGCAATTAGTGTAACTTGGATCTTTGAATCCCCAACAATTAAAAAAAAAATACACAACACTAAACAAGATAATATTTAGAGATACCTATATACTTAATATAACTATAAAAAAAGCAAGAGAATGGTAACCATAATTAAGGGCAGTGTTTACATAATTTTAATTAGGTGAAAAGTAAGTCATCTATAATCCTTTCTGGAACTAAGGACAGAGATACAGTGTAGAAGCACTAATATAAAGTCCAGGCACAGTGGCTAAGCCTTATAATCCCAGTGCTTTGGAAAGTTAAAGCAGGAGAATTGCTTGAGGTCAGGAGTTCGAGAAATATAATTACAAACACATGGAATTAAAAAACATGTAACAAATGGTAAGAAAAGTAAGTCACATATGTGGATAGTTATAAAATTTAAGTTTCATTTTTACTTTAAAAAAATTATTGAAATTTAGTCTGAACGGCCAAATATAGAATGAACTCAAAGCTTATGAAGGGCAATTTGAGAGTAATAACACTTAAGGAAATGGAGACTTTTCTACCGAAAGTTTTATCTCCTAAATAATGCTTATCTGCTCTTGTATTTGTTCTATAGTTGTTGTCACAACTATACCCCTCAACATTGGGCTTCTCTTGTTTATAATTGTAAGGAAGATTAGACAAGACAGAGATATGTCCAGAAAATTCACTAAGAGAAAAAACAAAAACAAAACAAAAAATCTCCACACAGCACATACTCGATACACATGGAAGATATGCAAGACACACTTAGGAAATTTGACGCTGATGCTTAAGATTATTTCCCTATAAGGAAATGAAAGACAAGTCACCAAAAGGTTAAATTCCTTGCTCTAATTCTTATAACATTAGTTAGATCCAAATATAATGTATAAACTAAACCACAAAACCATGGGCATCACTGTGAGTATCTGGGGGAAAAATAGTATACTCAAATTCCCTTATTTTTTTCAGCAGACTCTAATGCAGAAATCATATAAATTCAAAATTATATTGAGAATACCTTACATCATCCACAAAGTACAATATTATACTATTTTGCAATAAGTCCAACACAACTAGGGATTTTTTTCTACTATGGAATATTGTACTGTTTTCACCTAAAGATAACTGAGTAGCTGTCTTATTTTAGCTACTATAAGAAAAATATCTAACACTTGAACCATACAACATGGCTTACACTATGAGAGGCACAAAAACACTGTACAGCAGAAACTTGTTAAGGAGAACTGAAAAAAGAATCATCCAAACTATTTAAATTGTTTTAAATTCTCACTTTTATTTTACTATTCTCTGAATAAACAAAAATTGAATATGAATATATACAATTTTGTTTTATTGTTATATACTGCTATCATAATTTTTCAAAGAAAGTTTTAAGAATATGCACTGTCTACCTGCCAAAAACAAACCAAAACATTATTCACTCACTAAAATACAAGCTAAAATACCAAATTAAATCATGACAATTCTCTTTTTTTGATTTCTACTATTTCTTATGATGTAGAGCTTACTTTTAAGAATTGGAGTGAAGAAAAAATTCTTTTATTTGATCAAGCTAAATAAGTGAAAAATGTAAGGAATTCTAGATTGTCAGCATTAACAAAGGACTTAGAGACAGACTGTCTAGTCAATCCCCTGCTTAATCAAGCAACCCTAGAATTCTGGATTGTGTTAGATATTAGTCTGACGTAATTTGCCTACCTGGAAACAACTTACAACTTATTAAGCTCTAGGAGTTGAGACTAGCCTGAGGAACATAGCAATCCTGTCTATGCATTAAAAAAAAAAAAAA
>NW_003852760.1:185723-188724 GCF_000181295.1 Otolemur garnettii
AGGAGTTTGAGGATACTGTGAGCTACACAACTAAATAAATATGTCCAATACATAACTTACAGGACTAATAAAATTCATTTTAAAAGTTTATAGCTTTCTGATACAAGTTAATTTACAAACAGATTCCTGAAATGGTAGTGAGAATGAAAGCCTGGCATTTTTTTTTAAACGTACTTCTCAAAGGAAACATTCAGCTCCTGTGTAAACCTAGGTTTCAGTAAATTTGAAACTTATTTGTTTCAGTTCAACTTTTTTTTTTTTTTGAGACAGAAGCTCAAGGTGTCACCCTGGGTAGAGTGCTGTGGCATCACAGCTCACATCAACCTCCAATTCCTGGGCTCAAGGGATTCTCCTGCCTCCGCCTCCCAAGTAGCTGGGACTACAGGTGCCTACCACAATGCCCAGCTATTTTTTGGTTGCAGCCGTCATTGTTGTTTGGCAGACCCAGGCTGGGTTCGAACCCGCCAGTGCAAGTGTATGCGGCTGGTGCCTTAGCTGCTTGAGCCACAGGCACCGAGCCAATTCAACTTTTTTTTTAATAGGCTACATATGTTAGGAACCCTTAGTACTACTGCACTGCCTTATTTCAGAAAACTCTATCTGTAGCCTTTCAAGGAAAAAAAATTTAACAGATTATTTTTTATTTTTATTTTTTTAAGGCAGAGTCTCACTTTATTGCCCTGGTGAGTGCCATGGCTTCATAGCTCACAGGAACCTCAAACTCCTGGGTTTAAGCCATCCTTCTTGCCTCAGCCTCCCAAGTAGCTAAAACAATAATCACCTACCATGATGCCCAGCTAGTTTTTCTATTTTTTTTGCAGTTTTCTTTTTGGCTGGGGCTGGGTTTGAACCTGCCACCTCCAGCATATGGGGCTGGTGTCCTACTCCTTTGAGCCACAGGCGCCAGCCCAGTTTTTCTATTTTTTGTAGAGACAGGGTCTTGCTCTCGCTCAAGCTGGCTCCGAACTCCTGAGCTCAAGCAATCTGCCTGCCTTGGCCTCCCAGAGTGCTAGGATTACAGGTACGAACCACCATACTGAATTGATTATTCTGATTTTTTAACAGCTAAATCGAAAATGATTTTGCTTTATCAGCTATCTAACCAGAGATCTTAAAATGACAACAAATTAAGTCTTGACTGCCCTGAAGACTGGCATTTCAGAATTGAACACTGTTTGAATGTGGCAATTCCCTAGCCCTATTACCTAAACCATATGCTCTTAACCAGGGGCTAATGTACCCCATTTACTCTTCAGATTCAGCAACCCCTTAAGATTACGGACAAATCTGAATGTGTATCTGTCTGTGCACTTTCTGAGGCTAGATTCTTCAACTTTCATCAGAATCTCAAAAGATCCTACACCAAACTAAAGAACCATTGATGAGTATTCCATAATCTTTATTATCTGACTTTAATTTTAGGTTTCTTCCTTACAAATTTTCATCTTCTCACTTTTCCACAAAATTCCTTTTTTGTATGATACATAGCTTTCCTGTTCATCTTTAAAGATAATGGCAAATTAGAGCTTCATACAATGAGGAAGGACACTGTCTAGTTAAAACTGCCATCAAAGGTAGTTTCAAAAGTTGAAACTGGCTGGGTAATTCTAGCACTCTAGAAGCTGAGGTGGGTGGATTCATTGAGCTCAGGAGTGTGAGATCAGCCTGGCTTAGGCATGGTAGCAGGTGCACCTGTAGTCCCAGCTATGTGGGAAGCTGAGGTAAGAGGATCACTTGAGCCCAGGAGTTTGAGGTTGCTGTTGCTATGAGCTATGACACCACATCTAGCCTGGGGCAACAAACTGAGACTTTAAAAAAAAAAAAAAACCCTTGAAACTATATATATTTAAGAAGCATTTTTTTTAAAAAAGTCAACTTTTCTGAGAGCTTTAGCTTGCCTTTATAAAACTAATTTTATATTATAGTTGGTCATTTGCGTTTTTCAATTGAGAAAACAAGTGGTGAACAGAATCCATAATTTGTCAGTACTTAACTTTTAAAACACATTAAGACTTCACAGATAAAGATACAGGTACCATGTTTCCCCCCAAATAAGACACTGTCTTATATTTATTTTTTCTCAAGAAGACACACTAGGGTTTATTTTCAGGGGATGTCTTGTTTTTCTTAAGTATAATACAACAACCTACATGTATTCAAACACAGTTAAGTCATCTTCTTCTGGAGCCTGACAGGGGGAGCCAACCTTGTTGGTGGGGTGGGCGCTAGTAATGCGTGAACTCCTTTCCCCTAGCCATTCACACGTGCGCAAGAGGATGCCTGCGACGCCTGCGACCGCGGTTACTACACGTGCACCCACAAGTGCGAACAGCTCGGAGAAAGGAGCTGTGGCAGAGAAAAGGTATTCCGGTCTTCCTTACAATTCCTCAGGGAAATGCAAGGCATGGCTGCATAGCCACGCCCATCACTAGGTCTTATCAGGGTAGGGCTTATATTTAACAAATGCATAGAAATCCTGCTAAGATTTATTTTGGGGGTAGGTCTTATTTTCAGGGAAACACGGTAGAGTTATCACCCTGAACCCCCCAACATACATATACACAGACTGACTTCATTAGGATGGTAATACTTCAAGGATTAAACCTTTACTTACAGAACAAAATGAGTTTGCTCTGATATGGCAAGGACTGATTTAGCAAGGAACATCTTGACGAAAAAGGGCAGACTTGCTGAGAACGCTAGCCTACTTTTTACACTGACTTTTTTCCTCTAAGCATCTGTAGTGTGGGATGAAGAATAAGGTGCTGGATTTGGAGAGCAGACTAGAATAAAAATATATTTGGTTCCAAGAATCGGGGGTGGGGAGATGAGGGAGAAAGCGAAACAGAAATGCCACAGGAAAAATTACAGAAAAAAAATAGAAATAAGAAGCTGTTAAAAACAGTTCTATTTCCCTTTACTGACAAATAATTTGGCAAATTATCTGTACACATCACCCTGTTCAATTCTTCAGTCCTCTCTAATCTTTTTTTTTTTTTTT
>NW_003852760.1:188954-190366 GCF_000181295.1 Otolemur garnettii
GTGGCTGGCGCCTTAGCCGGTTGAGCTATAGGCGCCGAGCCAGTCCTCTCTAATCTTAATACTCCCGTTCCCTTATGCCCCTCTCCCCTTTTCCAAGCCATCAATAAATATTTGTAAAATATAGATCATATTTATCTACTGCTTTTCATTTCCACCACCAGAATCATGGTTCAAGATAACTTCATCTCTTACCTGGACTAGTATAAGCTACAAAGTAGTCTTTTTTTTTTTTTGGAAACAGAGTCTCAGTCACTCTTAGTAGAATGCCATGGCATCATAACTCACAACAACCTCAAATTCTTGGGCTCATACAATCCTTTTGCCTCAGCCTCCCAAACAGCTGAGGGACTGCCGGGGCTAGGACTACAGGCCCTGGTCACAATGCCCAGCTTTTTTTAGAGACAGGGTCTTGTTCTTGCTCAGGCTGGTCTCGAACTCGTGAGTTCAGGCAATCCACCCACCTCAGCCTCCCAGAGTGCTAGGATTATAGGTGTGAGCCACCACGTCCAGCCTTGTTTAAAAATGTAAAACGGATCATAGCACCACTTAATAGTTCCATGGCTTTCCAATGTATCTTCAAATGAAATCCAAACTCTTAGCATTCATTGAGTCAGTATGGCATAATTCATGCTGCTCAAGAGGTGCTTGGAACAATGCCCAGTAAATGTAAATGGAGGTTTTCTTCCATTAGCATGTAAGCTCCACAAAAGTAGGAAATTTGTGTTGTATTCATTCAAGTATGCTAACCACCAGTGTGTGGCATATACGGGTGTCTATAAGGTTCATGTGCAATTTAAAATAGTTATTACTTAAATGAATTTATCTGAAATTTCAGCTTGACCCTGAGATCATCAGAACTGCAGATTCCTTTTTCAAAAACAATCTTGATTTAGTCATCTATAGTTCAGTCCCCTACTCTGGGGCCACAGACCTATCAGGAACTGGGGTGCACAACGGGAGGTGAGTGGCAAGTGAGGGAATCTTCATCTGTATCTACAGCTGCTCTCCATTGCTGGCATCTCTGTATGAGCTCCACCTCCTGTTAGATCAGAGACATTAAATTCTCATAGGAGCCCAAACACTTTTATAAACTGTGCATGTCTGGAATCTAGAATGCACACTTCTTTTTTTTTTTTTTTTAAGAGACAGAGTCTCACTTTGTCGCCCTTGGTACAGTGCTGTGGCGTCACAGCTCACAGGAACCTCCAGCTCTTGGGCTTAGGCGATTCTCTTGCCTCAGCCTCCTGAGTAGCTGGCTACAGGGCGCCCGCCACAATGCCTGGCTATATTGTTGTTCTTGCAGTTTGGCCAGGGCCAGGTTCAATCCCACCACCCTTGGTATATGGGGCCGGCACCCTACTCACGGAGCCACAGGTGCCACCCTGGTTGCACATTTCTTTCTTTCTTTCTTT
>NW_003852760.1:190586-196642 GCF_000181295.1 Otolemur garnettii
TTTTTTGGTTGCAGCCATTATTGTTGTTTGGCGGGTCCGGGCTGGATTCAAACCTGCCACCTTAGGTGTACGTGGCTGGCGTCTTAGCTGCTTGAGCCACAGGCGCCGAGCCTGGTTGCACATTTCTTAAGAGAGTCTAGCAAGGGTGTCCAACTCTTTTCTTTTCTGCTGCACATTGGAAGAGTAAGAGTTGTCTCAAGCTACACATTAAATACACAAACATTAATTAAACCAGGCAAGCAAAAACAAAGGTCCATGCATACTTTTTGTGATATGTGACACTACAGATAACCAAAACAGTTTTCAAATAATCTGCATGTGGCCCATGGACACAGGTCGGATGCCCCTGAATGCCTAATGATCTGAGCTGAGGCAGTGATGTTAGCACTGGGACCATCTAGTTGTAGGAGAACAAGCTCAGGGCTCCCAGCGATTCTGTATTACGATGAGTTACATAATTATTTCATTGTATATTGCATTGTAATAACAGTAATAGAAATAAAGTGCACAACGAATGTAATGTGTTCAAATCATCCTGAAACCATCCCCTCTCCATGGAAAAACTGTCTTCCCTAAAACTGGTTCCTGGTGCCAAAAAGATTGGAGACCACCAGTTTACCAAGATTAATGAAGAAAAAAAGAGAAAAGGCACAAAAAAATTAAGAATTTTTAAAAAGATAAGAGAAATACTTAGCAGAAATCAAAAAGATAATAAAAAATGATTTGAACAACTTCATGAAAAATACTTTAAAAACTCAAAAAAGACTGAGCACTGTGGCTCACACCTTAATCCTAGCACTCTGGGAGGCCAAAGTGGATAGAATGTCTGAGCTCAGGAATTGAAGACCAGCCTGAACAAGAACAAGACCCCATCTCTAAAAAACATCTGGGTGTTGTGGCAGAAGCCTATAGTCCCAGCTCCTAGGGAGGCTGAGGCAAGGGGATCACTTAGTGCCACAGCACTCAACTGAGGGCAACAAAGTAAGACTCTGTCTCAAAACAAACAAACAAAAAAAGAAAAACTCAGACAAAAAAGGATACATTCCTAAAAATAAAAGAAGAAACACTTTGAAAACTGGCCTAAGTAGAAACACAACCCTAAACAAAACCATTTAGAAAAATAAAATATATACCTCCCTAAAATATTAAACCCACCACCCCAAAAATTACCAAGCCAAGACAGTTGAACTTCAACCAACCTTTCAAAAAATATCATTTCGGGTATTATATAAATTATTTCTGGGGAAAAAAGATTAGTTTCCAACTCATTATTTGAGACTGGCATAGTCTAGATGTTCGATACCAAGACCAAATTAAGGATAAGAAATAAAAATTATGTATGAGGTAATTTTCATCTATGAACATAGGTACAAAAATCTTAAGCAAAATATTAATAAATAAATCCAACTGTGTGTGTGTATATATATATATATAAAACCCATTATGACAGTTCAGTTTATTCCAGCAATGTAAGGGTAATCAAAATTAGAAAATCTATGGCAAATTATCTACACATATCACACTCTTCAAGCACTTGTAGTCCTAGCTACTTGGGAGACTGAGGCAAGATGACTGCTCAAGCCCAAGAATTTGAGGTTGCTGTGAGTAAGGCTGAAGCTATGGCACTCTAGCCTAGGTGACAGAGGGAGACTGTCTCAAAAAGAAAAACACTCTGTGTCATTCACCATATTAACAGAATAAAGGAGGAAAATTACGTTTTCATTGCAATTGCAGAAAACACATTTGATAAAATTCAATACTCATTCTTCAAACACAAAAATATCTTAGTCATCTGGTAACAGGAACATCTAATCCAGTGGCTCTCAACCTTCCTAAACCCGTAGTCCTTTGGTTTCTGTGGGTCATGACCCACAGGTTGAGAACCACTGGTCTAATTCATAAAGTATCTACCAAAAATTGATAGCAAATATTATTCTTTTTTTTTTTTTTTTTTGAGACAGACATTTCTTTCTTTCTTTCTTTTTTTTTTTTGAGACAGAGCCTCAAGCTGTCCCCCTGGGCAGAGTGCCGTGGCATTACAGCTCACAGCAACCTCCAACTCCTGGGCTCAAGCGAGTCTCCTGCCTCCGCCTCCCAAGTAGCTGGGACCACAGGCGCCCGCCACAACACCCGGCTATTTTTTTTTTGGTTGCAGCCGTCATTGTTGTTTGGCGGGTCCGGGCTGGGGATTCGAACCCGCCACCTTAGGTGTACGTGGCTGGCGCCTTAGCCAGTTGAGCTATAGGCGCCGAGCCACAAATATTATTCTTAATGGTGAAACAAAATAAGCAGTTCCTTTAAAAATTAAGTGCAACATAAGGATACCCATTCTTAGCACTTGACTTGAATACTGTACTAGAAGTCCTAACTAGCACAGTTAAGACATGACAAAAAATAAAAAGTATAAGCTGGCTTGGCACCTGTAGCTCAGTGGTTAGGGTGCCAGCCACATACTCTGGGGCTGGTAGATTCAAATCTGGCCTGGGCCTGCCAAACGACAATAACAACTACAACAAAAAATAGCCTGGTGTTGTGGCAGGCACCTGTAGACCCAGCTACTTGGGAGTCTGAGGCAAGAGAATCACTTAAGCCCAAGAGTTTGAGGTTGCTGTGAACTGTGATGCCATGGCACTCTCCTGAGGGCAACACAGTGAGACTGTCTCAAAAAAAAAAAAAAGTGTAAGCACAGAATAAAAACAATCTTCACACAATAGCTTAGCTGACTACATAGAAAACTAAAATTATCTATAAATAAATCATTAGAATTATTAAAATAACTTAAGAATGTAGCTGAACATAGATCCATATACCAAAACAATAAATAAAGCTTACATTAGCAAACAGAAAATGAAAAGGGAAAAAAATACCATTTACAAAGTAAAAAAAAATAAGCATCTTATTTTTCTTTATGGAAAAAAAGATTTTTCTTTATGGAAAATTTACTGAAAAATATTTTAAAATATCTAAATAACCAGAAAGATATACTATGATCAAGGATAGGAGGCTCAATACCATAAAATAAAGGAAATAGGCTGGCACACTGGAGCAACATAGTGAGACTCCGTCTCTATAAAAAATAGAAAAATTAACTGGGAATGGTGGCTAATAGTCACAGGTGTATGCTTGTAGACCTAGTTACTCAGGAGGCTGAAGTAGGAAGATCACATAGGCCCAGGATTTGAGGTTACTTACAATAAATCATGATGATGTCACTGCACTCTACCTTAGGGCAACAGAGTAAGACCCTGTTTCAATTAAGAAATATATATACATACACACATATATAAATACTTTTCATATATATATATATTTAACTTTTATATATATACACACACACATATATATGTATAAAATAAAGGAAATAAATCAAATGCCCATGTAGAATAAAAGCTACAGAGATCTTGGCCTCATATACAAGGCAGATCCCATTCTTTAACAGCTTTTGAATTCTTATAAAACTTGACTCAAATTATTTCCCATTCATGGATATTTATACAATTAACATAAACTT
This sequence comes from Otolemur garnettii, assembly GCF_000181295.1. NCBI lineage: Eukaryota > Metazoa > Chordata > Mammalia > Primates > Galagidae > Otolemur > Otolemur garnettii. The sequence continues at coordinate 194,098 of NW_003852760.1, forward strand.
ATTAGAAATTAATCACAGGTATTTAATTTTAGTTAAATTGTAGTAATAGTTGATGTAGCACTTTAGGATTCTGACAGTTGCTATAAACAAGTATAAGGAAAGAGCACATGATCAGTACATTGCTAAGTTCTAGTTGAATGTGCTGCAGTCTCAGTAATTCAAAGGTCAGTCAGTGTGCACACTCCCCATAAGATAATTCTTTTTTTCTCTTCTTTTTTTTTGAAGACAGAGTCTCACTCTGTTGTCCCAGGCTAGAGCACCATGGTACCTCAGCCTAGTTCACAGCAATCTCAAACTCTTAGATTAAAGCAATGCTCCTGTCTCAGCCTCGCAAGTTGCTGGGACTACATGTGCTTGCCACAATACCCTGGCTGATTTTTTTCTATTTTTCATAGACACGGGGTCTTGCTCTTGCCGGCTGGTCTTGAGCTCCTGAGCTCAAGCAATTCTCCCTCCTCAGCATCCCAAGAGTTCTAGGATTATAGGCATGAGCCACTGCACCCTGCCACCATAGTGTAATTCTGACAAACACTCCTGCAAGAATTGAAATGTTGCCAACATTTTACATAATACATAAGGTTTTGGTCCTTGGTAATTACCCATCAACAATGCCAAATCACCTAAAAGCCACCTGAAAATGTAGACATTTATTCTGAATACAAATTGCATTTTCAAGGGGAATACAAACAAAACACAATGATCTTAATAGGATTAAAGAGTATTTTTAGTATTTAAGGACCCTTACACAAGGGTCCTTAAGACCCTTGATGGGGGTGGGCTGATAAGATCCTTGTACATATAAACTGGGTGATCAGTTGCCCAACTTGCTTTATCATAGATCTCAACTTGATCAAATGAGATTTTCTCTAGGTTTAACTTATTCAAGTTTAAGTTTGGTTTATATGAGCTTTGTGATACTCTACATTGTTGCCTAAACTTTATTTACCCAAATTTCCTAAAAGAGAATTAGAAATTATGATCTTTATTGGCTTTAGTGGCTTTATTGGTTGCTAGATGATACTACTAATAGTTAACATTTGTTGAATGCTAAGCATATGCCAGGTACTATAATAAATGCTTTATGTGTATGATATTATTTATCTTCACAGTAACTCTATCAGGTAGATAATATTACTATCACCATTTTATAGATAAGAAAACTGAGGTACAGAAAAGTTAAGTAACTTTCCCAATGTCACACAACAAGTAAATGAAGAAACTTAGGGATTCATACGTAGGTAGGTAGTCTGTCTCCAGAGCCCAGACCCTTAAATACTGTGGTATATTGCTTTTCACAATTTTTAAAAGACATGAAATTATTAGGAAAGACAACAAAAATCTCAGCAGTAAAAAAATTACCAGTAAAAGTTAAATAACAGTTAAGCAATATCAATACCAATACAAGTTATAATAGATACTTCACAGCTATTAAGAGTTTTGAAGTTGGACAGACCTGGCTCTGAATGTTGGTTGTGCCCTTTACAAGCTGTGTGATTTTGGACAAGTTTCGTAACTTCACCAAGCCTCAGTTTCCTCATCTGTAAAATGAGAATAATAAACATCTCACAAAGTTGTTGTTAGTAACATAATTATTGCTGTATCACACTGATATGGTAACACCAAACAAAACACAGTAACATAAAATAAAAGAAGGCGGCTCTCAATTTTTGCCTATAAAATAAGACTTTATTATGATATAACAAAGATGATCATTCCAAGTCACTGCAGCAACTGCTAGATCTACACACTAATGTAGAGCCACAATCTTCTTTAATATATAACAAATAATTCCCCTAGATAAAAGTCAAATACCTGTAGGTAAATTACTGGATCTCTGAAATAAAATATTCCATGCAGGAAAAGACAAATAGATAAGACAACATCTGAGCACAGTGGCTTTCCTAACACTCTGGGAGGATCCCTTGAGCTCAGGAGTTCCAGACCAGCCTGGGCAAGAGTGAGACCCAGTTTCTACCAAAAATAAAAAAATTAGCTGGGCATGATGGTGTGCATCTGTAGTCTCAGATACTCAGGAGGCTGAGGCAGGGGGATCACTAAACCCAGGGGAGTGAAGGTGCTATGAGCTAGGCTGACACCACTGGCACTCTAGCCTGGGCAACAGAGTGAGACTCTGTCTCAAAAAAATTATAAAAGACACTGTTATTTATTGAAAACAACTCCCATGAGTCCCATTCCACACATATCCCATATAAGACTAGTAAGTAGTATTCAAGAGGCTCAAATAGGAAGAGCAGTATCAGGAGCTGATTCATGGCACTCAAAGGAAGGTATTTTTATAAAAGAAAAACAGAAAGAAAAAGCTGGGTGTGGTGGCTCATGACTGTAATCCTAACACTTTGGGAGGCTGAAGCAGGAGGTTCTTTTTTTATTATTATTTTTTTATTTTTACATATATATGTGATTATTAGGTTTCCACTTTTTGCCTTCACAGAATTAAAAGGGCTTAAAATTTACCAACGATAACAATGTTTAAGATCAGGACTAGAAAAAAAAACCTTGTAAAGAATGAGTGAAGAGGCTCGGC
>NW_003852760.1:196886-199180 GCF_000181295.1 Otolemur garnettii
AAAAAAAAAAAAAGAATGAGTGAAGATAAATACATTCAGAAAAGAAATCAGATGATTGCTACAGTGAAGTATTATGCAATAATAATAATAGTAATGCAAAGAAAGTAACATTCACATTGTCAAATAAGAGTATGACTATTATAGCATGCTTTAACTCTGAGGTTCAGTGTAGAGTCATCAATTAACTTATTTTTTCCCAAAGTCTCAAAAAATAGACAACTAATATTTATAAATAAAAATAAAAGATAATTTCAAAAAACAGATCATGCCAAATCCTATAGACAATAGAAAAAGAAGAAATACTTCAAAATCATTCTACTTAATCTGGATACACCTGATATTAAAATTGGAAAAAATACATTAAGGGGAAATTACAAACATAATTCACTTTTAAATGAAGATGCAGTATTCTGGATCCTAAACATATTAACAAGTTGAAGTAAAAATTAATGCTTAAGTAATGTACTCTAGTCAAAATTGAATCCAATTTATGTGAGAATTAGTCACTATTTTCTTTTTTTTTCTTGTCCTTAACCTCACCCCCTCCCTCCTTCTCTGTCTGCTCACCCCTTCCTCTATGCCCCACCATGTCATTAACTGTCCTCATATCAAAGTTGAATACACAGGATTCATACTTCTCCATTCCTGTGATGCTTCACTAAGGATAATGTGTTTCACCTCCATCCAGGTTAGTGCAAATGCTACAAAATCTCCATCTTTTTTAAATGGCTGAATAATATTCCATGGTATTCATATACCACAGCTTGCCAATCCATTGCTAGGTTGAAGGGCATTTAGGCTGTTTCCACATTTTAGCAATTGTAAATTGGGCTGCAATAAACAGCCTAGTAGAAGTATCTTTATAATAAAAGGTTTTTTTTACTTCTGGATAGATGCCCAGTAATGAAATTGCAGGATCAAATGGGAGGTCTAAATTAAGTTCTTTGAGGTTTCTCCATACTTCCTTCCAAAAAGGTTCTATTAGTTTGCAGTCCCCCCAGCAGTGTAAAAATGTTCCTTTCTCTCCACATTTGCGCCAGCATCTTCAGTTTTAAGATTTTGTGATATAGGCCATTCTTGCTGGGGTTAGATGATATCTCAGGGTGGTTTTAATTTGCATTTCTCTAATAATTAGGGATGATGAGCATTTTTTCATGCATTTGACAGCCATTCATCTATCTTCTTTAGAGAAAGTCCTGTTCATCTCTCTTCCCCACTGATGTATGGAATTGTTGTTTTTTTTCTTGTAGTATTCAAGAGGCTCAAATTGAAGTTCTATATAGATCCTAGTTATTAAACTTTTGTCTGATTCAGAATGTGCAAATATCCATTGGGTAGCTTGTCTATTTGCTTTGGCTGTTGTCTCCTTGGCTGTACAGTAGCTTTTCAATTTAAATAAATCCCATTTGTTTATTGCTGCAGTTGTTGCTATTGCTATGGCAGTCTTCTTCATAAAGTCTTTCCCCAGGCCAATATCTTCCAGTGTTTTTCCTATTCTTTGATGATTTTTATCATTTCATGCCTTAAATTTAAGTCCATTATCTATCTTGAATCAATTTTAGTGAGTGGAGAAAGGTGTGGGTCCAGTTTCAGTCTTTTACCTGTGGATATCCAATTCTCCCAACACCATTTATTGACCAGGGAGTCTTTCCCCCAGTGGATGTTCTTATTAAGTTTATCGAAGATTAGGTGGCTGTAAGTTGCTGGTTTCATTTCCCTGGTTTTCTGTTTGATTCCAATTGTCTATGTCTCTTTTTTTGCCAGTACTATCCTGTCTTGACCACTATGGCCTTGTAGTACAGCCTAATATCCGGTACGGTGATACCCCCGGCTTTGTTTTTATTACTAAGAGCTGCCTTAGCTATATGGGTTTTTTTCTGGTTCCATACAAAACGCAGGATCATTTTTTCCAAGTCTTGAAAATAGGATGTTGGTATTTTAATAGGGATGGTGTTGAATCGGTAAACTGCTCTAGGAAGTATAGACATTTTAACAATGTCAATTCTTTCCAGCCTTGAGCATGGTATGTTCTTCCATTTGTTAAAGTCCTCTGCTACTTCCTTTCTTAAGGTTTCATAATTTTCTTTATAGAGGTCCTTTACCTCTTTCGTTAGGTATATTCCTAAGTATTTCATTTTCTTTGGGGCTACAGTGAAGGAAGTTGTGTCTTTAATTAACTTCTTGGGGCGGCGCCTGTGGCTCAAAGGAGTAGGGCGGAAGCCCCATATGCCGGAGGTGGCAGGTTCAAACCCAGCCCCGCCAAAAACTGCAAAAACAAAACAAAACAAAACAAA
>NW_003852760.1:199363-201933 GCF_000181295.1 Otolemur garnettii
ATAGTAATGGTGACAGAGGACAACCTTGTCTGGTTCCAGTTAGAAGAGGAAAAGCTTTCACTTTTACTCCATTCAGTAAAATATTAGCTGTGGGTTTGTCACAGATAGCTTTGATCAGTTTAAGAAATATGCCACCTATGCCTATATTCCTCAGTGTTCTAATTAGAAAGGGATGCTGGATTATATCAAATGCTTTTTATGCATCTATTGAGAGGATCATATAATCTTTGGTTTTACCAATATCGATACGGTGAATAACATTTATAGACTTGAGTATATTAAACCAGCCTTGCATCCCTGGGATGAAACCTACTTGATCATGATGTAAGAGTTTTGATAATAAGCTATAATCTATTGGCTAGGATTTTGTTGAGAATTTTTTGCATCTATATTCATTAGTGAAATTGGTCTGAAATTCTCCTTTTTAGTTGGGTCTTTTCCTGGTTTTGGTATCAGAGTCTTAAGCTTTGAGACCAGCCTAAGCAACATAGTGGCCCCACCTCTGAGAAAAAGTAAAAAATTAGTGGATGTGGTGGTGCACACCTGTAGTCCCAGCTACTTGGAAGGCTGAAACAGGCTGATCACTGAAGCCCAGGAGTTTGGGGTCGCAGTGAGCTATGATGACACCATTGCACTATAGCCCAGGGAACAGAGCAAGACACTTTCTCAGAAAAAAGAAACAAGAAGAAGAAGAAGAAAGGGATATGTTGACAACATAGGGTAGAAAATGGGCCCAGAGTTCACTGGAATACAAAGGAAAGTTACTAATATTTAAAACAATCTAGAGTGTCTCCCTGTTTCTTTTTTTCTTTCTTTTTTTTTTTTTTTAAAGACAGGGTATCACTCTGTCACCCATGCTGGGGTGCAGTGGCATATTCATAGCTCAGAGCAACCTCCAATCCCTGGGCTCAAGCAATTCTCTTCCCTCTTGCCTCAGTGTCCCAAGTAGCTAGGACTATAGGTGTGCATCACTACACTCAGTTAACTATTTATTTATTTTTATTTTTTGTAGAGACAGAGTCTTGCTATGTTGCCCAGGCTGATCTCTAACTCCTGGCCTCAAGCAATCCTCCCACCTGTCCTCCTCACTCACAGGAGTGAGTTAGGCACCCAGATGTCTCCATGCTTAATTCTACAATTTTATCTATATCTCCATTTTCACATAAACTAAAAAAAAAAAATTCATCTTCTTATAGCAAATAGTAGTTTCTGCAAGGTGTTAAAAATCATTTGGCTTAAAACTAGGTTTTTGTTTTTTATATTTTATCTGTTCCCCCCAAAAATATGTGGCTTGAAAAAAGTAACCATTACAGAATTACATGTATACAACTGGGATTTAGTTTCCAGAAATGAAAAGTTGACACAGACTATCTATTCACCTATATATTAAAGATTTATACAGAAAATTATACATGGAAAATTAAGCTATGAAATAAATCTTCAAGGTTAGAAATAAAACAATTCTTCATATATAAGTGAGATTGACAGTAAAAAAAAAAAAGACAAAAGAAACAAGGCAATTCAGATAAAGTATTTAAAAAGCACCTATTGTATGCAATAAAACCACAATACTCAATATTAGGAGGGGTAAATAAGGAAGCTCTAAGTTCTCATAATCAGGAAAAGAAATATAAAAAGACTGTATGATGGAACACTGCAAATGCTCTAAGAGAGGCACAAATGGTGTGTCTTAAGAAAGGGATGAGATCAGTGAGTTAGAGTTCTTCCTGAAAGATGAGCAATTGAAAAATGGAATTCTAACAACCTGAACTTCTAAACAGAAAAAACGCTTTCCTTTCGTTATTATAGAGGGATGCATTGATTGCCTCTCAGTTACTATCAAAATGGAAGACAGACTATGTTCTATATAAATCTAAAAATATTTTCCAAGAATTTGACAATAACAGCCATATGTTCAATTGCCTTTTACCTGCAAATATTGTACTAACCTATAATCTTACACTAAGAAACTTGAAAAACAAAGATTTAAAATAACTGAGATTATTCATTCATTCATTCACTTAGTAATAGTTTACAAACTTTTAAAAGAGAACAGCTAAAAAAGTTCAACAGGATGCAAAATTCAGCTCTTAAGGTAACAAGACACAAAGGGATGAGGTATGAGTTACAAAGAGCCAGCTAATAAAAGGAAGCCTAATTGTTTGTCCACATCTATTCCCACCTCCAAAAGAGGAACTTATCTCATAGATCTTTATGAAAAAGACACTAAGAAATGTGTCTTTAGTAACAGATTTACATAAGACACAAAACTTTTAAAAAATATTTTATTAAAGTGTAAGATATGTAGAAAGGAGCAAAGTGTATAGCTCAATGATTTTTCACAAAGAAACATACTTACATAACTAGCCCCCAGAAAAAAAAAAATTGAACATCAGTAACACACTGAAAACCCCTCTATGTTCCCTCTTCTAGTCACCACCCCTTTCCCTCGACCAAAGATAACACTATCTTAGGAGTTCCCACTATACCATTTTCTCAACACCTGCTGTGATAGGGAAGATGAAAAAATTGGGCATGTGAATAGGTACCACACCAGTTGATAGAAGATC
>NW_003852760.1:204213-206180 GCF_000181295.1 Otolemur garnettii
AAAAAATTTAAAATTTTAAAATTAGCCAGGCACAGTGGCATGTGCTCATAGTATTTGCTACTTGGGAGGGTGAGGAAGGAAGATGACTAGAGCCCAGGAGTTTGAGACTAACCAGAGCAACATAATGAGATCTTATTTCTATTTTTAAAAGGAAAAAGTAAGAAGTCTTTCAATAAACTTAGAGGGAAAATCCCTCAACTTGATAAAGAACGTCTATAAAAAACCTACAGCTAACATCATACTTAATAGTATAAAACTAGAAGCCTTCCTATTAAGATTAAGAACAAAACAAGGAAGACCTCTCTCACCATTTCTTTTCAATATTATACTGAAAATCCTAACTAATGCAATATGAGAAAAAAGGAAATAAAGAACATACAGATTGACAAGTTAGAAATAAAACTGGTTTTGTTCATGTTCACAAATGACATGATTTTTCTATTTAGAAAATCTGAAAGAATCAGTAACAACAAAAAAATTCATGGAACTCAAACAGTTATAATAAGGTTACAGGATCAATGTTAATATATAAAAATTAATCACTTTCCTATATATTAGCAATAAGCAATCAAAATTTGAAATTAAAATAAGATACCATTACATTAGCATCACCTGAAAATGAAATACATAGTATACATCTAACAAAATATGTTCAAGATCTACATGTGAAAACTAAAAAACTCTGATAAAAGAAATCAAAGAACTAAATAAGGCCGGGCACAGTGGCTCACGCCTGTAATCCTAGCACTCTGGGAGGCCAAGGCAGGTGGATAGCTTGAGCTCACCAGTTTCAAGACCAGCCTGAGCAAAAGAGAGACCCAGAAAGGAAAAATATCATATTAAAATTATAATATTCAATAATACACATAACAAAAGATGAATACAAGTCATATTCAACTTCTGCAATTACAATAGGTGCTCAAAGAGGTTACCATCAGCATCTAGACACTTTGGACTACAGCAAATACTGCTTGAGCAACATTGACCCAAGTGCCCACTTACATCGCTCACTAAGCATGCTATTTCAGTCTCTTCCCCAAGTACTGCCAGTATAGCTGGTTTTCTACTGTGAGGTTCCTATAGGTATTAGTCAAAGGGTGTTAAGTCAGGCAAAGTGTGGGGAAACTCAATTGCACCTCTTGGTCCTACCCATTACCCTGGAAAATTCTCATTGAAGTAAATGCTCATGTTTCCATACATGCAAATATCTTGGGATGAAAACTTTCCATTTTGCTATGTTAAAGAACGTGTCATATGCTTGTTCTGCTAACTCCTGTTTCACATGCACATTGTTTGGTAGACTTCCGTGGTGAGCATGTAAACTGTTCCAACACCATAGCAGAAAAAGTAAGACTTTCTGTATGAGGCCTCTCAGATCTTCCCTTGTGCACATCACACACAGTACTATGCTCTCAAACACAATCACTAATGCTTGCAGTTGTTAGGCATGTGGAAGGTTCTGTTGCATACCCATGTCTCCATTGCTGTTATATTTCCACAATGTTCTCAAATTTAAAATACCACTTCAAATTGATTTTGTGTTCCTTAAATGACAACTGTTTCCACCACTTTCTTTAAACTGTCCTGTCTGTCCCATGGTGGTGCTAGCATTCATTTGATTAACACCATCTTTTGAGCGAACGTCATACTACATTTTGCTATCATAATGCGACTCTGAAAAGTAATACATAGATAACAAACCTTAAAATGTGTACACTTTTTTTTTGCAACTCTGAGTGTACACACACACACATACACACTGTCAACTGACCTGATCTTTGGCTAAGGAGCAAAGCCAATATGATAAAGAAAAGATAGTCTTTTTCAATAAATGGTACAGAAACAACTGAAACAACTCATTAGAATGGTCAAAATCCAAAACACTGACAACACTAAATGCACAAAGAGTTCTAGTAACAGAAACTCTCATTCATTGATGGTGGGAATGTAAAATGGTACAGCCACTT
>NW_003852760.1:207997-209022 GCF_000181295.1 Otolemur garnettii
ACTACAGGCACGTGTCACTATGCCCAGCTAGTTTTTCTATTTTTAGTAGAGACAGGGTCTCATTCTTGCTCAGGCTTGTCTCAAAATCCCAAGCTCAAGAAATCCACCTGCTTTGGCCTCCCAGACTGACATTTCTATATCTTATTCAAAATTCTGTCTCAAAAACTAATATTTCTTCCTCCTTTATCAGACAAAAGTACCTACGTTCGCTCTTTTAATTTAGTTTTAGAATGATCTTTTTAAATGGACTTTGTAAAAAAAAAATGGTGATATGAACCAACAAACATATGTTCATTCATTCAACAAATTATCATAGTTTAGTATCTGATAATAAGACAGGTACTAAACTATAAAGGTATGGCAGAGAATGAAACAAAGCCTCTACCCTCACAAATGGTAGGATTCTGTATATATCTTAAGAGTAGGCATTTTATTTGGGGAGACTATCAAAATAATAAAGACAAAAATATTAAAAACAAGGGGAGCAGGAGGTTGTTTTTTTTTTTTTTGAGACAGTCTTACTATGTTGCCCTCTGTAGAGTGCTATTGCATCACAGCTCACAGCAACCTCAAAACTCTTGGGCTTAAGCTATTCTCTTGCCTCAGCCTCCCAAGTAGCTGGGACTACAGGCACCAGCCACATGCCTGGCTATTTTTTGGTTGTAGTTGTCATTGTTGTTTGGCAGGCCTGGGCTGGGTTTGAACCTGCCAGCTCTGGTGTATGTCGTTGGCACACTAGCTGCTGAGCTACAGGTGCTGAGCCTGAACCCAGGACGAGCCCATGGCACTCTAGCCCAGATAATGGAGTGAGACTCTGTCTCAAAACAAATAAAGAAATAAAACAGAGGACCGATAGATGCCCTGACCTTCATTCAGGCTGCTGCACTGAAGCTAAGACTACTCATTGTGATGTACATCAAAAAAGTTCTGGCCACAGAAGATAGGCGTGAAGATTCCAGAAGGCTATTAATATCACCAGTAATGTTGAGTGTAGGTCACTGAATCCTTTTTTTTTTTTTTTTTTT
>NW_003852760.1:209042-210064 GCF_000181295.1 Otolemur garnettii
CTTGAGCCCAGGAGGTGGAGGTTGCTGTGAGCAGTGAAGCCATAGCACTCTACCCAGGGGGACAGCTTGAGGCTCTGTCTCAAAAAAAAAAGAAAAACAGAAAGGAAATGCTGTGGCCACAACTTACTAAGTGAAGGAAGGGTAGGAAATGAGGGCAGAAAGAAAGCCAAATGTTTCATAATGTTTCAGATGTCACTAGAAGTACTGGGCTTCTATACCTAAGAAGATGAAAGCCACCAGAGGATTCTGAGCAGAGGAATAATTATATAGATAGATAAACACACACATACGTATACACACATTTATACATACATACGTATATACATACATACACACACATATAAAAAAATATATGTGTGTGTATATATATATTTTTAGAGACAGATTCTCACTTTGTCACCCTCGGTAGAGTGCCATGGCATCACAGCTCATAGCAACCTCCAGCTCTTGAGCTTAGGTGATTCTCTTTCCTCAGCCTCTCGAGTAGCTGGGACTACAGGTGCCTGCCATGACACCTGGCTATTTTTTGTTGCAGTTTGGCTGGGGCCGGGTTCAAACCTGCCACCCTAGGTATATGAGGCTGGAGCTCTACTCACTGAGCCACAGGCGCCGCCCATATATACATTTTTTTTTATTAGACAGAGTCTCACTTTGTCACAGTCTAGAATAGTGTGGCATCATAACTCACTGCAACCTCAAACTCATAGGCTCAAGTGATCCTTCTGCCTCAGCCTCCTGAGTAGTTGGTTCCATAAGCACACACCACAGCCACACCTGGCTAATTTTTCTATTTTTTGTAGAGACAGGGTCTTACTCTTGCTTAGACTGGTCTCTAATTCCTGACCTCACGTGATCCTCCTACCTCAGCCAGGATTATAAAGTACCAGGATTATAGGTGTAAGCTATCACACCTAACCAGGATTCATATTTTTAAAGCATCACTTCAGCTTCTGTATTGCAAACAGATCATAAAGCAGGAAATCAGTTAGGAATCTATTAAATTAATCCACGAGAGGGTGGCA
>NW_003852760.1:210908-215772 GCF_000181295.1 Otolemur garnettii
GTGTCACAGATCATAGCAACCTTAAACTCTTGGGCTTAAGAGATTCTCTTGCCTCAGCCTCCCAAGTAGCTGGGACTACAGGCACCCACCATAACACCTGTCTATTTTCTTGTTATTGTTGTCATTTCGTTTAGCAGGCCCTGGCCAAGTTCAAACCCACCAGCCCTGGTACATGTGGCCAGAGCCCTAACCACTGAGCTACAGGTGCCAAGCCTCAAACTAATTTTTAAAAAATGGTAAGCTCCTAGTCTAACACACATTACCGTCATCATTTAACAATCCTAAACTCCAAGTCTGTAATATCTCCTCCCTCTTTAAACATCACTTTTTATTTTTACTTCTTATAGCATTAATTATCTTTCACCATATATTGCAACTATTGGTATATGCCATGATTCCATAAAATTTATGCACTTTGAGAATAGAGTTTAGAATATTATAATAAGGGTCCCCACTTATTGAGCACATTTTTTTCTTTTTTTGAGACAGAGGCTCAAGCTGTTGCCCTGGGTAGAATGCTGTGGCGTCACAGTTCACAGCAACCTCCAACTCGGGCTCAAATAATCCTCTTGCCTCAGTCTTTCTGTTTTTAGTAGTGATGGGGTCTCACTTTTGCTCAGGCTGGTCTCAAACCTGTGAGCTCAAGCAATCCACCTGCCTGGGCCTCTCAGAGTGCTAGAATTTACAGGGCTGAGCCTCTGCACCTGGCCAAGACTAAGCACATTTTTCAATAAATTCATTTAATCCTTCTACTAACATTTCCATTGTAAATATTTAACCGTAAATATTTAACTGATGAGAAAATTCAGGTTCAGAACTATTAAATAACTGATCTAAAGATACACATTAATAAGTACTTGTGTTTAATCAACTTCAGTACCTAATTTAAACCTCATCTACAAAAGGCAACTAATATGTTTGTATAGAATAAATAACTAGATAAATATCTTGGGACAGAAGAGACCTAGGAGAAGGTCCACTAGAGTCAGGGCAATGATTAAATCAAAATTGAGTGGAACAAAAAACAGGCATAAGAAAATCTTTAATACAATTTAGAAAGCTTGGTATTTACCCTTTGCCTGTAAGGCCAACCATACTAGCCGTTCTTTCCTGCCTTAAATCTGTCATACTTCTTTTCACCTCAAGGTCTTCAAGTCACAGTTCTAACAGCCTTTTACTCTTCCCTAAGTTAGTTTGTATGGCTCCTTCAGAGCTCTGTTCAAATATCCTTTCTTCAAAGTAGCTGTCCTTGACCACCACCTCAAACCCAACTAAGTCAGCTATCTCTGTAATAAACTCATAACATCCTATATCCCTCCTTTACTGTTTTTCACCACTTAAAATAAAGGCAAGGCCAGGTGCGGAGGCTCATGCCTGTAATCCTAGCACTCTGGGAGGCCGAGGCAGGTGGATTGCCTGAGCTCACAAGTTTGAGACCAACCTGAGCCAGAGCATGACCTTGTCTCTAAAAATAGCCTGGTGTTGTGGTGGGTGCCTGTAGTCCAAGTTACTTGGGAGGCTTAGGCAAGAGAATCGCTTAAGCTCAAGAGTTTGAGCTGTGACGCTCTGAGAGTGAGAAAGCGAGACTATCTGAAAAATAATAATAATAATAAATTAAATAAATAAATAAAGGTAGACCTCTTCCCTACAAGAATATAAGCTGCACGAGGCAGGATCCTTATATTGCATGTTCACTGCAATGATTAATACATGCTTAAAAGTGTTAACAATGTTTTTATAAATTATTTTTTAAGGCAGGCATGAAACAAAGTTTATTGAGAAAGAGAAAGAGAAGTTTATAGTGTAAGAAAGTTTTGGTTTTTTTTTTAAGGCAAGCATCAAAGTTTATTGAGGAAGAAAAGATGCATTTATAGAGTAAGGTTTTTTATTATAAATTAATAATAATATTGTTTAATAAATTAATAATAAGCAGACATTCATTACCAGTTATTACAGAGTAGCTCTTAGCAGACCAATTCTCCTAGCAAGAAAAACTGTAAAAACAAAACAAAGAAAGCCACCAGAATATGAAAGGCCAAAATACCAGAGAAAAAGAAAATGTAGAGTTAAGTCTGATATTCTCCACTACTATTTCCTTCCTAGAAGAGTAGAGCTTTTGGAAATCTCAGAAATTAAGATAAGGATATCAAGACAAACAGAATTTGAAGGGCTAAATATTCCAGAAAAAGGGAAATCACAGAAAAGTGGGTTTGGACATCCTATACTGCTTTTGCTTTCAGGGTATTTACGGAGTCTTAACTTGTATGGGGCACAAAGCCAAGAACCAAGAGAAATACTTATTTTAAAGGAAATAAAAAGTAAACAGAACTATTGGGAGTCTCATAGTACTAGAAAAAGAAAAATCAAGAGTGTAGGGCCTGCCAATAAGAGGCAAACATGCCAAGATTCCACTTGATACCTCTGAAGGACAGCATTTGTAAAGTGGAAACTAGATTTAAACCGTCCCTTGAGATGCCTAAAACAAAGCCTCAAGTCATCTCAAGTCCACATTGGATCAAAGTCACCTGCTCCTACTTTTTTAAATTTTCATTTTTTTAAGAGATGAGGTTTCACTCTGTCATCCTAGCTGGATTGCAGCGGCTGATCATTGATAACTCCTGGGCTCAAGGTTTCCTCCCACCTCAGCCTCCTGAGTGACCAGGACTATTGGCAGCTCATGCCTGGCTAATTTTTTTATTTTTTGCAGAGACAGGGTCATGCTATGTTCCCCAGGGTGGTCGTGAACTACTGGCCTCAAGAGATCCTTCCACCTCATCCTTCTGAGTTGTAGGGATTATAGGCATTCTCCAACTTTTAGGTGCCATTAGAAGAAAATTCATTTTTTTTTGTAATCATCAGGAATATTAGGAGACAGGACCAAATGACTGAAAGTCAAGGAAAAAGAAGACAACAGAGAAAGATTGAATGGGGATCCTGACATTTTAATTATCAGACACAGACTGTAAATTGAAATTCTAGAACTAAAAAATATATGATATATAAAACTAGCAAAATAGATGCCTTTAACAGCAGATTAGACATTAAATGAACTAGAAAATAGGTCAACAGAAAATATCCATATAGGCTGGGTACAGTGGCTCACACTTATCATCCTAGCACTCTAGGAGGCCAACAGGGTGGAAGCCTGAGCTCAGGAGCTCAAGACCACACTGAGAGACTGAAACCTCATCTCTACTAAAAACAGAAAAAGATTAGCCTGGCATGGTGGCACACATCTATAGTCCCAGCTATTCAGGAGGCTGAGGCAAGAGAGAATCACTTGAGCTCAGAAGTTTGAGGTGGCCGTGAGCTATGATACGATAGCACTCTAGCCTGGGCAACAGTGTGAGACTATGTCTCAAAATAATAAAAATAATAAAGAACAAAGAAAATATCCAGATAAAGCACAAAGAAAAATAAATGGAAAATTTATAAAAAAGAACATGAGAGACATATGGGACAAAGAAAGATCAAACAAGTGAAGAAGGAAATAAGTGAAAGAATGGGACAGAAACAGTATCAGAAAAGACATTCCAGAACGGGCAAAAGACACCAAGCTAATGATTCATGAAGGTCTGTGGACTCAACCATCTTAAATACAAAGAAAACCACATAGGTGC
This sequence comes from Otolemur garnettii, assembly GCF_000181295.1. Taxonomy (NCBI): domain Eukaryota; kingdom Metazoa; phylum Chordata; class Mammalia; order Primates; family Galagidae; genus Otolemur; species Otolemur garnettii. The sequence continues at coordinate 214,529 of NW_003852760.1, forward strand.
ATTCCTAAAAACTGCGGAAAACCAAAAAACATTCCCTCTGTAACAAAAACAATAGAGTCAGAAGACAATAGAATGATATCTTTAAAATGCTAAAAGACAATAACTGCCAATCTGGAATTCTATGTCCAATGAAAATATCCTTCAAAAATTAAAGCAAAATAAAAAAATGCTTTTGGACAGGAATAGCATTCACTACCAATAAAATCATACCAAAAGAATTGTCTATGAAGAAAATAATCCCAGATGGAAGTACACGTGAAAGAATCAATACCAGAAGGAGGAAACAGGTGGGTAAAATTAAATAACTATAAATTATTTAAAATAATAATGAACACAGTGCAAAAAAGACAAGAGGGGAATGACAAATGGAATGAAAGGGCTGTAAGTCTTCATATTGTCCAGAAAACAATAATAGTACATTGTGTGCAAACCTGGTCACAATAATTCCTCCCATTCCTTATGCACATTGTAAAGTTGCTACTCTTCCTATCAAGAGATAGAACCTATTTCTCAACCATTGAATTTGGGCTTGGCCATATGACTTGCTTTGACCAATGGAACACTAGAAAATGTGAGACGGCAGAGACTTAAAAAGTATTTGCACATTGGGGTTTGTACTCTCTCACTACTTTTAGAACTTTTTCTCACTATTTTCATCAGGTAAATGAAACTGCCTGCTAGGGAGGCCATATGGAGAACAAATTCTTTCAAAACTATCCTGGGCAAAAGCCTGTTAGCCAACAAATATATGAGTGGGGCTATTCTACATCATTTGAACCGAGCCCATATGAGTGGGGTTATTCTATATCACGTGGCCCCAGACAAACCTCCAGTAGACCAAAGAGATCAGCATAGCCCAAGATAAACTACTAATCCATTAAATCATGAGCTATTAAATGATTTATAGAAGTCCCCCTATGCCTCTGGGGATACATCCAAGATGCCTTGTGCATGCCTAAAACCAAGGGTAGTACCAAACCGCTATATATACTATTTATTTTATTTTATTTTATTTTTATTGTTTATATTTTTTCTATACATACACACCTATGATAAAATCTAATTTATAAATTAAGGAGAGTAAGAGATGAATAATTAAAAATTAATGGAGCTGAAAAATGTTCTTCTTAGCAAAGTATCACAAAAATGGAGAAAAAAGTATCCAATGTACACAGCCCTATTATGAAACTAATTTATAGCTTTCATATGAAAGCTATAACCTAATTATAGCCTAAGAATATGGG
>NW_003852760.1:215792-216771 GCF_000181295.1 Otolemur garnettii
AATGACATAAAGGCTATGTTAACCAGTTTGATGAAAATATTTCAAATTGTATATGAAAACACCACACTGTACCCCCATGATTACATTAATGTACACAGCTATCATTTTAAAAAAAAATTAAAGATTAACTAATAACCGAGGGCGATAAAGTGAAATTCTGTCTCTAAAAAAAAAAAGATTAACTAATAAACTGAATAATTATAGCAATAAACTATAATAAAATATATATGAATATGGTCTCTCTCAAAATATCTCACTGTACTGTATTCACCCTTCTTGTGATGATATGAGATGATAAAGTACCTATATGATGAGATAAAGTGAGATGAATGACGTTGAGGCATTGTGACATAGTATTAGACTACTACTGACCTTGAACACAAGTACTTTGATACCTCTACAATCAATCTGATAACAAAGATGGCTACTAAGTGACAACAGGTACGCAGCACATACAGTATAGATATGCTGGACAAAGCGATGATTCATGTCCCAGGTGGAAGAGAGCTAGATGACACAAGATGTCACACTTCTCAGAATGGCACACAAATTAAAACTTATAGATTTTAAAATTTATTTATTCACAGTTTTCCATTTAATAATTTCAGATTGCAGTTGACCTAGGGTATATGGAAAACAAAATCAAGGAAAAAGGGTTTTTCCTATATATTAAGTCACTAAGCTTTTTATGCAGCAAGAGCTAACTAATAACAGAATAATATGTATACATAAGTAGATCAGTGGTTCTCAAGCAGGGTTGATTTTGGTACCCAGGAGATAAATTACCAATGTCTGGAGACGCTTTGGGTTGTCGAGACTAGGTGGATTTTACCTGTATCTAGTGGTGGAGGTCAGGGTTGCTGCTAAACAGCCTACAAGGACAGCCCTCCATAATAAATTATCTGACCCAGAATGTCAAAAGTACCAAGGTCGAGAAACCCTGCAGTCTTTAGAACAGTCCTAACCAACAGAACTCTCC
>NW_003852760.1:217187-218948 GCF_000181295.1 Otolemur garnettii
GGAAAAGATGAGTTTGATAAAATTAAGGCCCATGGTCCCTTGCTACAAATAAGTACTCCAACTAGCTTTTGTTTCACTATTTATAAATTCTAAAATACTATACGCTGATAAAATCCTAGCTGACAACCTTAACTACTGGGTTTTTCTAGATTATTACCATGAAAATCCTAGGAATCTCCTATGCCTGTGGTCTCCAGCCCCTAGGCTGCAGACTGGTACCAGTCTGTGGCCTGTTAGGAACTAGACCACAAGCAGGAGGTGAGCAGTGGGCAAGCCAGCAAAGCTTCATTTGTATTTACAGCTGCATAACCACCCGAGCTCCACCTCCTGTCAGATCAGCAGCAGCATGAGATTCTCATAGAAGAACAAACACTACTGTAAATTGCACATGTGAGGGATCTAAGTTGTGTGTTCCTTACAAGAATCTAATACCTGAGGATTTGAGGTGGAGCTGAGGACATAAGCTACACACTTCAGGTGTCACTGTTTCCAATCACCTTTAGATAGGACCATCTAGTTGCAGGAAACAAGCTCAGGGTTCCCACTGATTCTTTATTATGGTGAGTTGTATAATTATTTCATTATATATTACAAGGTAATAATAATAGAAATAAAGTACACAATAAATGTAAAGCCCTTCAATCATCCTAAAACCAGTCCTCACTCCTTCCACCCCCATTCATGGAAAAGTTATCTTCCATGAAACCAGTTTCTGGTGCCAAATAGATTGGACACTGCTGTCCTGTGCTTTTTTTTTTTTTTTTTTAAAGTTTAAAGTGATTTAAGCTGGACACAGTGGCACACCTATAGTCCCAGCTACTTGGGAAGCTGAGGCTGGAGCATCACTTGAGTGCAGGAGTTTGGGGCTATAATATGCAATGATTGCCTCTATAAAAAGCCACTGCACTAGAAGAAGGAAGAAGAAAGAAAAAGGAAGGAGGATAAGGAGAAAGAAGCTGAACAAAAACAAGAACAACTGCTATATTTTAGGGACCTTCAAATTGCACCAAATATATAACTTTTAATCAAATAGACTGCAAGTAATTATTCATTTCCTGTTTTATTTAATCCCTTGTAGCAGTTAATTACTATTTCTCATCCTCTCCCCTACCCCTATTCAACCACCACCAGAAAAGGAAGAAGTTAAATCCAATGCTGCTAGAATTTGTACCACAGATTTTGTTTTTAAACTGTCAGCTTTAACTAGGTCAGTTTTCTGCTCCAATGGGTGTTTTGGCAATGGGGTCTCCTACTGAGATACAGTGGCTACTCTGTCTAGTAAGCACATACGGCAATGAAAAACCACTTTGAGTAAGTCTTCCTTAGGCTATCTGATCTCTAGAAGAAAATCCCTTAATCTTAACTGAATACTACCAGGAAATTCTGATGGAAAAAAACCAAACCAAAACAAACAAACAAAAAAAAAAAAATAGAAATTAAGAAAATTCCAATTCAATTTTCTTCTATATAGTGAAGTCTAAAGATTTTAATGGTCCTCAATATCTAGCAAGCTACAGAAATTGTGCTGAGAATTTGATACATGTTCAGCCAAATCCTAATCATAAAAACTGTAAGAAAGCAAAGGAAAGATAACAAAACACCTGATGTATTGTCTTTTATTAAGAATTCTAACAGAAGAAACCTTATTACTAAAACTAAAATTCTGAAGCCAGGCATGGTGGATCATGCCTGTAATCCAGGAGTTCTAGACTATCCTGGGCAACAGAGACACAATCTCCATAAAATCTCTTAAAATGGGCT
>NW_003852760.1:220565-222589 GCF_000181295.1 Otolemur garnettii
AGCTCACTGTAACCTTGGGTTCAAGTGATACCTCACCTCAGCCTCCGGAGGAGTTGGGACTAGAGGCACATACCACCATGCCTGACTAATTTTTCTATTTTTTGTAGAGAGAGACAGGGTCTCCCTCTTACCCAGTCTGGTCTCAAAGCAATCTTCCTATCTCAGCTTCCCAAAGTGCTAGAATTACAGGTGTGAGCCACTATGTTGGGCCTTAATTTCTTTTAAAAATCAATGTTATCTCTCCATTGTGGGTTTGAAAACTTAGTTTTACATTTTTAATCATTTGTAAATCAAATATTAAAAAATAAATTTTCCAAAAATGTTTCCTTTTTTTCTCATCTATTCATGGAGTATAAGTGCAATTTTGCTGCACTGATATAATAATACGTTAAGTAGATACATTATTCAGTGGTGAAGTTAGGGCCTTCAGTGCCTTCATCACCGAGGCAAAGCACATTGTACCAACCAAGCAACCTCCCATCATCCACCTACCTCTTACTCATCCCCATCCTCAAGTTTATATTGTCTATCATTCCACACTCTGCTTCCACGTGTACATATTACCAAGCTCTCACTTATTAGTGAGAGCACATGGTGTTTGTCTTTCAATGTCTGAGTTGTTTCACTTAAGATACTGGCCTCCAGGCTTGGGGCCTGTAGCTCAGCGGTTAGGGCACTGGCCACATACATTGGCGCTGGCAGGTTCAAACCCGGCCGGGGCCTGCCAAACAACAATGACAACTACAACTAAAAAAATAGCCAGGCATTGTAGTGGGTGCCTGTAGTCCCAGCTAATTGGGAGGCTGAGGCAAGAGAACCAGTTAAGCCCAAGAGTTTGAGGTTGCTGTGAGCTATGATGGCAAGTAAGACAGTCTCAAAAAAAAACCCCAAACTATATGTATGTATGTATGTATGTATACTCACCTCTAGCTCCATCTATGTTGCTACAAAAGACATGATTTCATTCTTTTTCATGAATGAACAGTATTTAACTGTGTATATACACCAGATTTTTAAAGAAGAAACTTGACAGGTACATGTTCAACCAGCTTATTTCACATGAGGTAAGTTTATGTGTGGATATAATTAACATCCCCTATTAAGAACAGTGGTTCAGGCTTGGCGCCTGTGGCTCAAGTAGCTAAAGTGCCAAGCCATCTACGCCCAAGGTGGTAGGTTCAAATCCAGCCCGGGCCCGCTAAACAACAATGATGGCTGCAACCAAAAAAAAAACCAGCCAGGCATTGTGGTGGGCGCCTGTGGTCCCAGCTACTCGGGAGGCTGAGGCAGGAGATTCGCTTGAGCCCAGGAGTTGGAGAAGGTTGCTGTGAGCTGTGATGCCACGGCACTCCACCCAGGGGCTCCTGTCTCAAAAAAAAAAAAAAGAACAGTAGTTCAAAGGAAAGAAATGTTGAAACAACTATATAATTGGATTTGTTTCCCAGAAAAATAGAAAAATTTTGACAAATACTAGAAGAAAATGTAAATCTTGCAAGCAAGATCATTAACTGATATGCTAATCTCTTAGGAATAAATTACATGAAAAAAATAATGCACCGCAATTGATACTCACATTTTTACAAAGTATGCTGACATTCATTTTACCACATTATCTCATTGTTAGAAACAAATTTATACAAATATAGAAAATTCTGGATACACTATAAATCCTAGGAAAAGAAGAAATTCACTCATGTTCATCTTTACTTAAGAACAAAAATAAATGCATTGCTAGACTTTTCATTTTCTTAAAGGACTCTCTTTTAGCCAAAAAGTTAGCCATTCTCTTCTTCGCTGCCAGATACTAAAAGTAGAAAAAAATCTATCTATTTATTTATTTTGAGACAGACTCTCAAACTTTTACCCAGGTAGAGTGCTGTGATGTCATCATAGTTCACAGCAACCTTCAATTTTGGGGCTCAAACAATCCTCTTGCCTCAGCTTTTTCTATTTTTAGTAGAGTAAAAGAGGTCTTGTTTTTTGCTCAGCCTGGTCTCAAACTCGTGAGCTCAAGCAATCTACCC
>NW_003852760.1:223026-226976 GCF_000181295.1 Otolemur garnettii
AACTATCCGAGTTATCTCAAGAGCTTTGTCCTCTACCTCTGAGATTTTTAAATTTTTTTTGAGACAGAGTTTCACTGTGGCTCCCTCGGTAGAGTGCAATGGCATCACAGCTCACAGCAACCTCCAACTCCTGGGCTTAGGCGATTCTCTTGCCTCAGCCTCCCGAGTAGCTGGGGACTATAGGAGCCCACCACAATGCCTGGCTATTTTTTTGTTCTGCAGTTTTGGCCAGGGCAGGGTTTGAACCTACCACCCTCGGTATATGGGACTGGCACCCTACCCATTGAGCCACAGGCACCCCCCTATACTCTATTTCTTAATGTGCTTACTCCTTGACAAAATATAAAGTCAGCTGAATATAGTAAAAATCTAAGATAGAAAGAGATCACTTTAAGCTAAAGTGACCAGATGTCCCGCTTTTGGCCAGACAGTCCTGATTTTTAACGATTTGTCCTGCATCCTGCAGAGTTTTAAAAAAGTCCCGATTTTTGGAAAGAATGCATGATAAACTAGGGAACTACGGGACAACGGGAAGGGAATATATGGGGCTGCTGAAAAGGTTAATGTAACTCCATTTGGGAATGAAGTGGTTAATGTAACTTTATTTGGAAATGAAAAGGCTAATGTAAACTCCCTAACTCCCCTCCTGGGCAAGGTCGCCCAGGTGGACCTGCGCCCTACTCCTTTGAGACACAGGCACCGCCCTATACATAATTTTTTTTAATGTATTATATTTGTAAATTATACTTATGTTGAAATTAAAAATATATATATAACAATACTATTTTTGCGTTCTATGAAAATTTTTGTTCCTCCATATAGACCAAATTTTTAATTAAGGACACCCCACCCCTACCCCCTGGTCAATGGTGTCCCGCTTTACCAATGTTAAAATCTGGTCATCTTACTTTAAGCCCAAGAAAAGCACTACAAAATATGAGAGGGTTTTTTTCATTAATGCATAGGGCACTTGAACATAATAGTTAATTTGCTACATGACCTATATACCTTCAACCCTAACCCCTTCAATTCTAACTCAGGTCCCAGAATTTAGTTTTAGTGTGAAAAGTCCCAATATAACTAGGACACACACTTTTGTGAACTTTGGAATCATTATGGAGCAAGTAAGCTAATAATAAATAGTTCGTTAAGAGAATAGCCTCAAATATATACATGGGAGGGTCTCTAAAATGAACTCCATCCTTGAGAATAATCACTTTTAAGAGAGTTCCCTACCTTCTTAAAGCTAACAAGCCACTGAATTAACAATATTTATATTCTCTAACATTTCTATTTCTGCTTTTATCTTCCTACATCCCAACATCATCTAGGAATACAACGTTATTCTAGCTCTCTGCTACTATTTCTATCATTTTCTCTTTCATTATCAATATTCTCCTATCTTTTCTCTCAGAATCCATTCTTCCTTTGTTGATTTTTAAAACTCACTTTAAAATTCCTATAATTTTTCCTATTAACTTGTTTGGGAGGGGAGAATTCAAAGGCATGTTTAAAAAAATGATCACGGGTGATGCCTGTGGCTTAGTGAGTAGGGCTTCAGCCCCATATACCAAGGATGGCGGGTTCAAACACAGCCCCAGCCAAACTGCAACAAAAAAATAGCTGAGTGTTGTGGTGGGTACCTATAATCCCAGCTACATGGGAGGCTGAAGCAAGAGAATCACCTAAGCCCAAGGTGAGATCTGTGCTAAAAACCTGACTGCCACTTTCAAACTATATGACCTTAAATATGTCAAATAATGTCTCTGGCCTCTGATTTATATATACTACATATTTTTTCACTTTACAAGTAGACAATAAGTTACTACTATTCTTATGTTCACAGAGAAATATACACATGAAGAAAATTACTTCAGGCTGGGCACAGTGGCTCATGCTGTAATCTCAGCACTTTGGGAGGCCGAGGCAGGAGGATTACATGCAGCCAGAATTCAAGACCAGCCTGGGCAACACGGCAAGATTCCATTTCTTATTTTTAATTAGCCAGGTATGGTGGAGTGTGCCTGTAGTTCCAGCTATGTGGAAGGCTGAACTAGGAGATTACTTAAGCCAGGAATTTGAGGTTACAGTGAGCTATGATCATGCCACTGGAAAACAGTGGCATGATCATAGTTCACTGTTCTCCAGTGGCATGATCATAGAAATAAAGAAATAAATAGAAAATGACTTTTAGCTAGTGTAATTAGTCACTGTTTAAAATGAGACCATAATGTATATCTCCTTGTTTCTACTGGCATTCTTTCCTCTCCAGGGTATTATCTTAAACCACACTATCAGGCACATACAGATTATGGATACCATGTTAACTTTAGTTTACATGTCAAAAGACCACCAAAATTTTAACCTGTATTTTATTTACTCGTTAACAAAAATGAAAAACAAAATGTATATACCAAAAAATCCCTATAACATAACACATAAAGAGCATTTTTTAAAAAGTGAGGAGTGAAGACAATGACAGAAGAAATATAAATCCATAGTAGAAATGTCTGATCTAACTATTCTATTTCTAGGAGATATACTAAGGGTATACACAAGTACACAAAGGTGAATATAAAAGAATGTGTGATACAGTCCCATTTATAGTAACAAAAATTATAATTTCAAATATCAAAAATGGAGACTAGTTGGATAGATGATGATACATCTAAACCATGGCATACAATGTAGCTTTTACAATTATGAAGTGTTAAGACAAGCTCCTCCTTCAAGAGAATATTAGAATATAGGAAAAGAGGGCAAATGTAGTTTGAAAAAACATCCCAAAGTTATCATTGCTTTGATTTGCTCTTAAGAACAGTAATTAATTTATCTTAAAATTTTATGAAGCATGAAAGTAAAATGAGATTTTCATGTTTATCAAAGGAATTTTTAATGCTATCTACTCAAACATCAAAGGTCCAATCCTTCTTTGAAGCTTTCCCCAATCCTCTAAAGTGAAGTCAGATGCTCCCTCCACTCTTCCCCAAATCACTTTTTAGATATCTTTGTGATAGGAGTCATTATCCTACTGTCTATCTTATTTTTAAGACTGAGTTTCTTAAGGACAAAAATTAGGTCTTAAGTTTTTGTACTCTTGATACTAAATACAGGTTCCAGCAGCACATAGAAAAAAGGTCCTCAATATAATGCTTATTGAATATATACATTCAAACTCTACTTTTCTGCTTAATAGAACACCTACCAGGGGCAACTTTTTTTTTCTGCAGTTTTTGGCCAGAGCTGGGTTTGAACCCACCACCTCCAGCATATGGGGCCGGTGCCCTACTCCTCTGAGCCACAGGCGCCGCAGGGGTAACTTTTTAAATCTCCCTCAGTCTTGGTTTTCTTCTAAGCAACAACAGGGACACAAAACCATGACATATTTCATAGGATTTTGTGAGGAATTAAACCAACATGTAAAAACATATTCAGTCTGGCATATAAATGGGATTCAAAAATCCTATTTTGCTTTCTTTTTTTTTTTTCTGATAATAGTGCACCAGTAAAAGAAAAAATATAAATTTTTTTTAATTGGAGAAATACATGTCCCTAAAGAGAACTAAAATGCTTCAAATTAACTGTTTAGACAATAATCTCGCAGATTTTTATTTATTTATTCTTCTGGAGATGGGGTCTCACTCTGTTGCCCCAGGCTGGTCCCAAACTCCTACACTCAAGTAGTCCTTCCCTATTAGCCTACTAAGTAGCTGAGATTAAGTAGCTGTGCACCATGGTGTCTGCCTTAATTTTTTTTTTTTTTTTGAGAGAGTCTCTCACTGCCTAGGTAGAGTGTTAATGACATTATAGCTCAGCAACCTCAAACTCTTGGGTTCAAACAATCCTCCTGCCTCAGCCTCCCAAGTAGCTGGGACCAGCAGTACCTTCTACAATACTCAGCTAGTTTTTCTGCTTTTATTAGAGATGGGGTCTCATGCTTGCTCAGGCTG
>NW_003852760.1:227610-229142 GCF_000181295.1 Otolemur garnettii
AGCCATCATTGTTGTTTGGCGGGCCCGGGCTGGGGATTCAAACCCGCCACCTTAGGTGTATGTGGCTGGCGCCTTAGCCGCTTGAGCCACAGGCGCTAAGCCCCTTCCTTCTTATTATGTCAGTCAGCTTAGTATCCATGATCTAGGTCAGTGGTTCTACATAAAAACTACCTGGAGGGCTTGTTAATGCAGATTGCAGGGCCTCACCTCTAAGGTTTCTAACATAATAAGTCTGGGATGAGGTTCCAGTATTTGCATTATTAACGAATTCCTAGATGTGCACACTTTGAAAACCATTTATTAAAAACCATTTATAATGCTTGCTTTGGCAGCACATATACGAAAATTAGAATGATACAGAGAAGATCAGCATAGCTCTTGCACAAGAATGACACACAAATTCATGAAGTGTTCCATATTTAAAAAAAAAATTTTATATTGACCATTTAGCAATCAAGTAGTAACAAAATTTGGGAAGGAGGTGAATGGGGTTGGTGCAGTTTTTTGTAATCTCATTCAATGTCTTAAGAGATTGGGTACTTGCTTAAAGGGGTACTGTTGCCAAGAGGAGAATACCAAGGTTCTACCCAAGAATTATACTTTATTACAAAATAATCCTAGAAGAATGTTATAGCTTTGTTTACCAATTCTATTGAGGAACTACTTCTACCTCATTCTGTGTATGTATGAACACTAGATACAGAAAACATTAACTAAGTAACCCAACTAAGTCCAAAGTCTTCCCTAGGAGTTTTTTTCTGACACTATGGGGAAATATTACCTTGTTTCCTATGGGATAGCAACTATAAAACCAATGTGAACGGGAGCAGTTTACAGCCATCTTCCCTGACTTCATGCAGAAAGCCACTAATCCTAGGAGAAGGCCAAGGAGCAAAGAAAAATAGAGCTGAGAAATAAAGAGATCAAAGTGAGAGCCCTTGAAAGTCATTTGAGCTCATTTATGCTAAGTCAAATGACTAACTGGATTATGCAATCATGTGAGCCATCTTTTCTCCTCTTAAACTGGATTTCTGTCCCCTGCAACTCTAAGAGTCCTAACTAAAACTGTGGAGAGCAGAATGGGCAGAAAAGATGCGAAGGCTCTAATACAGTGGTTCTCAACCTGTGGGTCACAACTCCTTTGTAACAATGAAAATACATCCTGCATATCATATATTTACATTACGATTCATAACTAGCAAAATTACAGTTATGAAGTAGCAATGAAAATAATTTTATGTTTAGGGGGTCACCACAACATGAGGAACTATAATAAAGGGTCAAGGCATTAGGAGGCATTAGGAAGGTTAAGAACGACTGCTCTAATAACTTCCATTTGTCCATGACAATACTTGAAAGAGAAATAGCAAATTTTTAGACGACAGTCTGGCTGTGGCCTGCAATGTGAAAGAAGCTACCATACATGGGGGTTTCTTGGAAATGACTTTATAGCTAGAATTGTGACCAAAGCCCTTCTCATAAGCTTACAAGTAAGTTTCAGCGGCTACTTCGGAAAATAGATAATTGTGCCT
>NW_003852760.1:229804-231006 GCF_000181295.1 Otolemur garnettii
GGGGGGAAATGTTGATGAAGTGCCAAAACTATAGGTAAAGTTTAAGAGATCTGCATTTCTCTGGGAAAAGGAGTCACTGCTTATGTCTAATTCTGAAAGAAGACCCAAGAAAGGTGTAAGGAGAGACCTATGAAGAACACTTGCATTAAGATGAGAAGCTGAGAACTTGAAAGGAATCTATCAATTATTAAGTGCCTATGTAAACTGTTCCATATACATTACATATCATATTGCATTTAATCTTGCTAATAATCTTATAAGATAGTCATCAACAGCCCAATTTTGCCAACAAGAGAACTAAGACACAGAGAAATTGGGTGACTTGACTAAGGTTAGGCAGTTATTCAAGCTACCGCGATGTAGTGGAAGGTAAGATGAGACATAAAAAAATAAAAGGGAGGCTGGGCATGGTGGCTCAGGCCTGTAATGGCAGCACTTTGAGAGGCCAAGGCAAGAGGATTTCTTGAGCTAAGGAGTTTGAGAACAGCCTAGGCAACATAGCTAGACCACATCTCTAAAAAACAAATAAAAACAAACAAACAACAACAACAACAAAAACAGGATAAATTTCTGGGTGTGGTGTAGAGCACCTGTAGTCCTGGCTACCCAAGAGGCTAAGGCAAGAGGATCATTTGACTCAGTGAGTTCAAAGCTGAAGTAAGCTATGATCACATGACTGTACTTCAGCCTGGGCAATAGAGCAAGACCCTATCTCAAAAAATAAATAACAACAACAATGCTGGGTGCCGTGGCTCAGGCCTATGATCCTAGCACTCTGGGAGGCCAAGGCAGGTGGATTGAGCTCACGAGTTTGAGACCAGCCTGAGCAAGAGTGACACCCTATCTCTACTAAAAATGAAAAACTGAGGCTTGAGCCTAAGTGTTTGAAGTTACTGTGAGCTATGATGCCACAGTGCTCTACCTAGGGCTACAAAGTGAGACTCTGTCTCAAAAAATAAAAAATAAGATTATCATTTCCACTGTAATGTTCACCCTTTCTTTTAGTGCAGTAACTCAAAATTAATTATTCAGGTCAAGAACATAAACTTTGGAGATAGCAGTAAGAACAAAACTATGGAATGCTTAAGTAATTTGTAAACCTATATATAAATCTGGAAGCTTGTCAATTTGGCAGACTCTACTAATGCCATCATAAAGTTAACCATTTGAGTCCAAAGCACTCATTCTAGTTAAAAAGTTAA
>NW_003852760.1:232514-233591 GCF_000181295.1 Otolemur garnettii
TAAGCCCCGGAGTTGGAGGTTGTTGTGAGCTGTGACGCCACAGCACTCTACCAAAGGGTACAAAATGAAACTCTGAAAAAAAAAACATTTAAGATCTGCTACTGTCTTATCAATTTTCAAGTATATGTTATAATTAATTATAGTGATCAAGGACTACAATAGATCTCCAGAACTTATTCATCCTATCTAACTGAAACTTTTTACCCTTTGACCATCATCTCCTTATTTCTTCCCCTTCCTCCCTAGCCCTGGCAACCATCATTCTATTCTCTACTTCTTTGTAAATTTAACTTTGAAATCATAAAGTATTTATCTTTCTGTGCCTGCCTTATTTCACTTAGCATGGTATCTTCCAAGTTTATCCATAATTTTGCAAATGATAGTATTTCCTTCTTTTTTAAGGTAAAATAGAACTCTCCTATGGTATGTATGTGTGTTATGTGTGTGTGTATATTTGTATAAACAAATGCACATATGACATTTTCTTTATCCATCCATCTGTTGAACATTTAGGTTGATTCCATATCTTGACTACTGTGGATACTACAATGAATCTCAATATTTATTAATGTTTCAGAAATGATGTTAACATGTCAAGAGATAAGAAACGAAGTATAGTCTAATCATTCACACATGAATTACAAGTACGTACTCACAGATATAGCTATACGTGTTAAGCGTTCTGCAGGCAAAGTACAATTTTTCCTATGTCTCAATTGTCCTCTTTTTCAAACTATAAATAACACTGTAATTAACTGTTGAAAGCAATACAGATAAATTGAGTTCTAGAATGGCATACAGATATAGCTAAAAGAGAAACAAAATCCTTAACATAGTATTTTCCTCTGTACATGGAAAAAAGGCCTAAAATGGAGTTGATGTAGACTTCGGGTGGGAATGGAAACTAGCATAGCCTTTTTAGAATACTGTTTTGCAATAGGTATCCAAAGACTTTAAAATGAATATGTATTGGCTCGGCACCTGTGGCTCAAGCGGCTAAGGCGCCAGCCACATACACCTAAGGTGGCGGGTTCGAATTCCCAGCCCGGGCCCGCCAAACAACAATGATGGCTGCAA
>NW_003852760.1:238513-239370 GCF_000181295.1 Otolemur garnettii
TTTATTTATTTATTTATTTTTTGTTAAGCAGGCCTGGGCCAGGTTCAAACCCACCACCCCCGGTGTATAAGGCCAGAGCTCTAACCACTTAGCTACAAGCACCCAGCCCCTACAGATGATTTCTGAAATAGGGGAGGATGTATGTAGGTTATATGCAAACAGTACACCACTTTATATCAAGGCTTGCAAGAGTGAGAAATGGTATCTACAGGAGTTCCTGGAATGAATCTCCTAGAGATACAAAGGGAAGACTGTATATCAAAATGTACTAGATAGGGGATATATGAGAAAGAAGAAAAATTAATAATAGGGGGATGGCAGGCACGAATGTTTACAGCAGCTATATTCAGAAAGCAATCATGATGTCCTTCAGTAGGTGAATAGATAAACCGTGCTACATCCAGACAATGGATTATTCAGAGTTTAAAATAAATGAGCTATCAAGTCATGAAAAGACATGAAGGAATTTTAAATGCATATTACTAAGTGAAAGAAGCCAATTCTGAAAAGGCTACATACTGTATGATTCCAGCTATACGACATTTTGGAAAAAGCAAAACTATGGAGACAGTAAAGGGATCAATGGTAGCCAGGGGTTAGGAGAGAAGGATAAATAGGCAGAGCACAGAGGATTTTTAGGTAGTAAATCTACTCTGCATGATACAATGGTGGATGCATGTCATTACACATTTGTCAAAATCAACTGATGTACAACATCAAGAGTGAACCCTTGGCTTGGTGCCTGTAGCTCAGCAGTTAGGGCGTCAGCCACATACACCGGAACTGGCAGGTTCGAACCCAGCCCAGGCCTGCCAAACGACAACGACAACTACAATCAAAAAATAGCCGGGTGTTGT
>NW_003852761.1:0-36903 GCF_000181295.1 Otolemur garnettii
ACTCTCAATTTTTAAGAAGACAATCACCACATTTCTTCACTTTTTGACAGCTGTGAGGTTGCAACAAAATATTCACAAGTCTTTTGTTGAGACTTCAGTGAATCAAGTGATAGCTTCCCATGCCTTTATATTTATATCTTCAATAAAAACAATATTTTTCCTAAGTCTAATTAGGATACTTTCAACATGAAAGCAATTTATAAAATTTCACTGAATAATAATTTCATAATTACTTTCTTATGTTATTTTTTTTTACATGCAAACCACATTCATTCAAATTCGTTACCTAGACTTATGTTTTCAGTGCAAACATTTGAGTGTTATTGGCTCATAATTAGAAGGTCATATGGGAACATTGCTCTACAACTGCCTAATATACATGAACATGTAAAGAAAAATTTGTATGTTTGATCAAAAGGTCAAATTGCTTTTTAAAAATATTTAATCTACTAAAGAAACGCATTTATCTTCAGTGCCCAAACCAAAAACTCAGTTACCACCAACATGTATTTCTATGTTCATCACACTTGGCTTCTGCTGTCATCTTGGAAACAGATTAGTATTTTAACAGAATAATGGTTCTACATTTTACAGATCATAGTCCAGAAGCAGCAAAAAAGGATTTGAACATAAATTATTAACAAATGTATGATTGTTTAGTAACTATATATACAGATATTTTAACTGGCCGTACAAGCCATATCCCCATAGGTAAGATTTGTAATATTTTCATTTTTCACCCCATAGGATCTCCACCCCCTCACCACTAATTCAGGCCCCCATCTCTAAACGATTATCACATACTCAAAAAGAGTCTATATGCTTAAAAAAAAAAAAAAAAGAGTATATATGCTAGATGAATAAATGGGAGATTTCTAAATTCACTCCTGAGAGCATTGATTTTGATGCTGGTCAGGAGAATACCATTGTTCTCTGGACTATAGTTGAGATATAAAGCACTACACAGTTAAGTTTGAAGTTCAGGTTAAAAAGGAGCTATTTTAGTATATGTATCTCCCAAGTGTTGCATATAAATATTACATTCAAATATACAAATACTGCAGTTATTCAAAATTTAGTATTGTATTTCCGAATGTTAAACTAAACTTCATCCTGAAGTTTTATTGGTGATTGTGGAAACCTCACCAGGAATGACTCATGGCAAGTGTGAAACATGATTAATACCAATAAAAACAAAAATAAAAGATATAAGAGTCATATAGGTTGGTGAGAGTGTAAAAGAGAATTTGGCCCAAACAGACCCCTTTTGAAGGTATAAATCTCAATGTAAAATACATCTCGGCAATCACTGTTAGCAGTGATATTTCTCATGCTGAGGGTAAACATCCTGGGCACTCTCAGAAATAGATAATGCAGGTCAGGGTTATCCCTGTTATTCTAGCTTCATGGTAGTCAATTCTCAGTATTTTATACCATGAAATCTGAGCCTAACCACATATAATAGTGGGAAAAATTATACTATAAAATAACAAAGGAGCAAAAGACTGGTTATAAAATCTGTGGATTTAGATCAGATAGTTCAGGTGAAGAGAAAGAATGTAAGGACAATAAGACATCATTTATAATAACCTAAGTTCTATTATATCTATCATCTATTATAATTATGGAGAAAATATAATTTGGTAAAATTTATTTCACTGTATTTATAGTAATATATAATTTTTAAAGTTATATTATTTTATGAATTACTATAAAACCTAATACAATTCTTTGTACTCTCCCTGGTATGTATTTATATTTATACACACATATGACCCAAGTTGAATATTGTTTTTGCTTTATTATGGTTATTGAATAATGATGGAGTTTTGTTCACCTATTTCACTACAGTCTACTACCAGCATTGTAAAATCTATGCCTAATCCCCGACAGCATAAAGTTGTGAACAAGTGCTCAGGTGACGAGGTTGCAGTGAGTTTGTTGTTTCAGTGGCAAAAATTGGCAACCTGAGTAACAGAACCAATGGTTGCAAGGAGGAAAATATTTTTCCACCTAGATCGATTCCACAAAATGACCTTTATAACATGTAAAAATGGTAGAAGAAAAAATCTGATAAGCATTAGCTAGCATTAAATCACTGAAGAACTGTGACTGGTTTTGGCAGTTGAACTTCATGTAATTACAGTGAGTGGCACAGGGCTGTGGACAGAAAAAATTATAATTTCAAGAAATTCTAAGCTCTCCCAAGAGAAGTGAAAATAGAGAATGTGTCACAGCAGAGGTAGGAGACAGTAAAACAAAAAAACAAAAGAATTTTGACCACAAGTCCTGTCATGAAGTTTGAAAAACCCTTAAAAACATATTTGACCTTTTTAAAAAATCAACATAAGCCAAAAGATATTAGCATAACATACACTTTTTTGCAGAAAGGAAAATACCTGCCTGTAACATCACAAACCTGTACCACATAACAATGATAAAATCACAATCCTACCAATTGTACCAATTGATGGATTTGGAAGAAAATAGAGAACATGTCCTGTGTCCCTTGGGTTCCCTGTTTAAGACACTGAAAGCCCATCTTCTCAGACATTCTCCTCCCTATGCATGGAATGCAGAGGCTATTAACATGACCTATTAAAGACAAACACAATTCTTTAGTGTTCAGAAATATAGCAATTACCTACTCATAGTCCTTTGACTTTTTTTTTTCCGAGACAGAGTCTCAAGCTGTTGCCCTCGGTAGAGTGCTGTGACATCACAGTTCACAGCAACCTCCAACTCCTCAGCTTAAGCAATTCTCTTGCCTCAGCCTCCCAAGTAGCTGAGATTACAGGCACCTGCCACAATGCCCAGCTATTTTTTGGTTGTAGTTGTCATTGTTGTTTGGCAGGCCTGGGCTGGATTCAAACCCATCAGCTCTGGTGTATGTGGCTGGTGCCTTAGCCACTTGAGCTACAGGCGTCGAGCTGACATTTTTATATCCTTGTGGGTGACAATTCTCTGTCAGCATCATTTTATTCCTTTATGTTTTCTATGTAACTTAACTCTATCATCTCTCTCTTCCATTTTAAATAAACATAGACACTTCTGTACAGTATACCTATTCCGCACAGACAATGCTTACTTGTAAATTTTAATAAGGAAACACACTTTTTGGTCGCTGTCTGCATTCTATGTTTCATGGAAGAAAATTGCAACCTTCAGAGGGATAGACATAAATACTAAATTGAGACTATATAATATAATGAACAAATTCCATGCCTTTAAATATTATAAATTATATTTATCACAAAAGAACCTCACTCAAGCTAATATGCAGAGCATTTTAAAGTTTCAGTTACTCAGAAATTATAACATACTAAAACACAGTTTATTTAGAGGAACTATATAAAATCATGCAGAATATCAGCTGTTTGCATTTATGTAAGGTAGTAATTAACTCTGCAGAAATTTAATAAGTGCCAGAACATATTTTTGATAGATGTAAGTTAACAAAAAATTCTCTATAGTTATTACTATTATAATATGAAACAAAGTTGTCCTTCTGGCTGTTTGCTAAAGATATATTATAATAAAATAATACACATCATATGTTTCATGACATCCTAATTTTAAACACTTATAAAATACAGAAATGTTTAAAAATCTCCAAATCTTAAATAACCAAGAGATATAACTAATTTATTATTTCATGAAGTTAGATATCTATGATTAAATAAAAATTTTATATAACTGTCAAAAGTGGTTGATAATAAGTAATTTAATTAATGAGAAAATTAATAAAATTTAACAAAGTTAATAAAATGAGAAAAGTCAGATGTACTCAAGTTCAAGTAGAACACCCCCCCAAATCCAGATATCCCTCCACAAATTTATAACTTTGTGACTTCCTAAGATTAATTTAACTTACATTTTATCTAGAAAAATGGAGACATAAGACTGAAATTATCAGAAGGTAATTCTAATAACTACCTAAGAAAATTCTATCTCAGTTCACCTGTGAGCACTCACTATAAATGAAGCTGACAAATAGACACTAACTCAGCTGAGTCTTTAGAGTGAGTTTACATGTGTGAGATGAGGCCCCAAGAAGTTACAGGAAAAGGATGTTGTCAGTTTATCTCCCTGCAGGACCATAATTGTCATCTCATTTATGGACACAGGATGACACCTGACACTGAGATTGGTATAATGAGAAGTCACCAAAGGGAAAACTAAACTGGCTTAGTGGGAAAGCAGTAAATAAAGAACAGCTGGGTTCCAAACATTTCTTTTAATATAGTATGAAGATCGATTACCTGGGTGAACTTTGACTGGTGAATTATATAATTTCAGTGCTTGACAACAAAACAGTAGTCTCCCAATAATCCTCCTGACTAAATAAGGACTTTGTTTTAGTTTTGCCAGTGTGTCCCTGGCAAATAAGAGATAGAACATTGCAGGATACTTACTGATGGCGATCATGTTATGATTTCTTTAGTAAATAAATTGAATAATAATCATTAATAATGATAAAATCATTATGAAATTAAACTATAATATTAGTAAAGAAATGTGCATCCAAAAGGCATGAAAATGTTATATTGAATAATTATCAAAGTGATTCATAATGAGATTGGAGATGATATTGTAACATCTTTATTTTTTTTATTTATTTATTTATTTTTGAGACAGAGTCTCACTTTATCACCCTCGGTAGAGTGCTGTGGCATCACAGCTCACAGCAACCTCCAACTCCTGGGCTTAGGCGATTCTCTTGCCTTAGCCTTCCAAGTAGCTGAGACTGCAGGCACCTGCCACAACTCCCAGCTATTTTTTGTTGCAGTTTGTCCGGGGCCGGGTTTGAACCTGCCACCCTCAGTATATGGAGCAGGTGACCTACCCAGTGAGCCATAGGTGCTGCCCTACTCTAACATCTTTAAAGCAGAATCTGTTGAAGGCCTGGAGATTGTTTTTCCTGCTCTCTGAAACTCATCATTATGATATAACCTTAAATAAGCCTTCTATTACTGTAATGAGAGAAAATAATCTCAGCATAATCAATGGACAATAGAAGTTTTTTGTCAAAACAAGTATTGCCACTATTAAGCACATCATTCATGCCAAATGAGAGAAAAGATACTTATATTCTAGTCATCTCCACTCACACACGTAATTTATGTATAGCTGGTGATCACTGTTGATAGTCTTAATTATCATCCCATGCATGGAGATTTCATATGAATATTTTTATTTTCCTGAAAATACTGTCTGTCATTGAAATAAAGGAGATAAATTTCAGAATGGTAATCATGGAGAATTTAAGCATCAGAATTTATTTACTAAAATAAAACATTAAATTCCATTGATATGCATTAACTTATATTAGAAGATGATAGGAATCAGTGTAGGGTCAAGAGGACACCTTTTGTCTCAGCAATTTTTTCCCTATCGTGAGCATATTTAGCACTGGACTAGTTTTAAATCCAGAAGAATCCCTTTTTTAGACATGATCATTATCCAGACTCCTGAGGAGTCTCTTTCCTTTGCAGATTCTGCCTTTCAGACTGAAATCTAAAATACTCACCTAACTATATCTGTTTTCAGATTAATGGTTTCAGTGTGATAGTTTAGTCAGTCAGTTGTATGTATAGAAGTAAAGCAGGAAAACCCTGAGATAAACTTTTGAAATTCTGTGACCCGATCTCTCCACAGAACTGCAATATAATTTCACGGAGTGTCGCAATGATTGTGCACACTAGTCAAGTTGAGAGTAATATATATAGAAAAGCTCTATCTTTGTCATAAATTCTCCAAATAATTGCAAGTTTCTAATCAGCATCCCTAAGACACCACTGGAGTGTTTGGCAGATGCTCTTCCTCTTCCAAGGTCTTCGGAGGCAGGCAGGTCCCAAGTGAAAGAGAGCAGGGAACGCTTAGGTCTGACACATCAGGGAGTAGCAGTAAAGCATGTATTGTACTAGGACTGTGTGCTTCCCTGAGAAGATTGTTTCCACAAATTCTAACATTTTCTTAAGTCTTGGGTTCCTGAAATACCCCTTTATTTAAGTTATGAGGAGAAAAAGAGGTGACATGAAGATACTAACAAGACTGCATCAATGGGTTAGATGTAGAAGACTGAACATAGTATCATAAATTTATATTACAAATAATCAAAACTCAATGTATATTTATTTAGAAAATAAAATGATATAAACATTTCCTTGGAAAGTATTCCTTACCAATATGGACCCTACCCTTGTTTAGATTCAAAGTCTAAAATGTCTAATATGAATAGAAGCAGGTAAGCGACAGGAGGCTCTCACAAATAAATTTCCAGGATCAAATGGTTGAACAGGGAAATTCTGTAGTCATTTTCAATGTCACATAAATCAATTCTTCCAGCTCAATTCAATATTATTACATTGGACATGCAATTTCAAAATAAATCATGCAAATCAAATTGGACATTGATACAAAATCTTGTGAACACTGTACAAAATACTA
Organism: Otolemur garnettii; assembly: GCF_000181295.1. NCBI lineage: Eukaryota > Metazoa > Chordata > Mammalia > Primates > Galagidae > Otolemur > Otolemur garnettii. The sequence continues at coordinate 6,451 of NW_003852761.1, forward strand.
GAGAAAAATCTCAACTTTGCTTACAAAGATAAATATGAAAAAAAAAGAAAAAACAGATAAATATGTAAGATGAAATACTATTAAGCAAATACTTATTGACTGTTAAAAATAATATGATAAAATGCACTTTATGCTTGGAATTGTAGAGTAATTCTCTACACATGAAGAAAACCACTGATAAGATTCATCATTTTCATAGAAATAAATTGAACAATGATATGACTATGTTCACAGATGAAAAATATCTATTTAGCAGAATTTAACATGCATTACTATTAATTTAAAGCATTGAAATTAGGAATAGATAGGTCTTTTCAAACATTAAGAACAGTTATGGAGTTTTTTGAGATAGATCCTCACTTTGTCATGGTTGGTAGACTGCCATGGTGTTATAGCACACAGTAACCTCAAACTCTTGGGCTCAAGTGATTCTCTTGATTCTCTTGATTCTGTTACTCTCCTGAGTAACAGAGACTGCAGGTGTGCCCCACAATCCCTGGCTACTTTTTTAGAGATGGGCTCTCACTTTTGCTCAGACTTGTCTCAAAATTCTGAGCTCAAGAATCCACCCACTTTTGCTTCTTGGAGTGCTAAGATTTCAGGTGTGAGCCACCATGCCCAGTGTTATATACAGTTTCTTCATACTCATGGAAAACATGAGAGATTTCTGCCTACTATTCTAGGAAACAGCACTAAAAAGCACAATATTGCCTCTTGCATTTATTAAATTTGCACAGAGCCTTATCCAGAGTAATGGAAGGTGACAAAAGAAATACAAACAAATATGTAAGACTCCAATTTGAAGATGCTATGATTATATATCTGGAAAAACAAAGGAATTGGTAGAAAAAAATTTATACAAAAACTTCCATAAACTAAAGCAATATAACACTGATAACAAAAAGAAACAGTAACCTTTTGAATTGATACTAAAGTCTTGACTATAATAAACCAAATATATTTAAATTTTCTATAAATAGTTAATCAACAAAAACATAAAAAAAAATTCACAGGCTGCAAAACCAGAAAACAAGTTCGTTAGAGACACCACTACGCTACAATGAATGGAATATGAGGTGAACTACAGGAGCAAAAATGTAATCTTACACTTAGGCAAGGCATGATTGACAGATCATCCAGAAAGAAAAGAAAGTCTCATCATGCTAACTGATGATTTTTTAGTAGAAACTTAAGAAGCCAGAAGGGAATAGAATCCCATCTTCAATTTTCTTATATAGAATAATTGGCAGCCTAAAAGTTTATATTCTGTGAAAGTAATTGTCACAATTGATGGAGAAATTGTCTTTTCCAGACAAGCAAACACTAATGGAATTTTCCATGACCAGGCCTTCCCTGCAGGCAATTCCAATAACAACACAACAGATATCCACTAGTGTACAATTACTTAAATCAAACCCCAAACTCACAAATCTCATAAAGCAATAGCACAAGAGGCAAAACAGAGCAATAAGGTACTACCCAAATGGATGAATTGATTAACACTCCATGTATCAATTCTATCACTTAACATTAAAAATATGAATGCTGCCTTCAAAGGACATAGGATTGCTAAACCATTGAGAGAACATAACCCAAGTATCTACTCTTTCCAGGAAGCACATCAAAACCACAAGAATGCCACAGACTCAATGTGGAAAAATGAAGAAAAACATTTCATGCAAATAGAAATCAAAAGAGATCCAGTGTAGCAATTACCATATCACATAAAATTGACTTTAAACCAAAACATGTAAAGGAAGACAGAGAGGGTCATTATATAATTATATAATGGAAAAGGGATCAATTTAACAAGAAAAAAATAACAACCTTAAACATTTATATGCCTAACATAGGAGCTCCCAGGTACATAAATCAAAGTTTATTAGAGCTAAGCAAAGAAATAAATATCATCACTGTACTTGTTAAGGATTTCAACACTCCACTGTATGGGCTGGATAAATCATTGAAGTAAAAAATAAAGAAACAATGACCTGAAGCCAAACTCAAAATAAAATGGACCTAAAAGATATTTACAGAACACTCTACTCAAAAATTACTAAATACAGATTCTTCTCAGCAGGACATTAGACATTCTGCAAGACTGATTACATCTCAATCCACAAAACAGATCTCCAAAATTACAAAAAAAGATCAAAATTATGTCATATATCTTCTCATACCTCAGCAGAATATAACTAGAAATCAATCACAATAGAAACACTCAAAAATACAAAAGTCATGGAAATTAAGCAACTCATTGCGAAGTAATTATTGGGTCAGGACGAACTTAAGATGAAAACCAAAAAGTTCTCTAATTCTAGGACAAAGGAAACACAAGTTATCAGAACTTATGGGACAACAAAAGTATTCCTCAGAGGAAATGTCATAGTCTTAAATGCCTACAATAAAAAGACAGAAAGATCACAAATTAACAACTTAATATCACACATCAAAGAACAATAGAAAGAAGAGTAAACCCAAAGGCAGCAGGAAACAAAGAAATGATGAAATTGGAGCAAAACAAAATGAAATGGAAAACAAAAATTAAAAAAAAATTTAAAAAAAGAAACAAAAAATTGGTTCTTTGAAAAGATAAACAACAATGATACAACTCATACTAGATTAATGAAGAAGAGAAACAGAAGAGGGGAAAGGATGTCCTACTAGAGACAGTTTTGGTCAGGGACTTCTGTCCAGATGGAGAGATGTTGGACTGAAGTGGACTTGAAGAAGCTAAAGGCATGGAGTAGAGCACAAGGAGAAGAAAGCGAGGTGCATATCATTCCCACTGAGACAAATTTTTAAAAAAAATTTATGTATGTTTTTATTTTCATTTATTTATTTTTTTATTAAGTCAAATACACATAGATCATGAATACATTTATTCATACGTGGAGTACAATGTGTTGATTTTTTTAATACAATCTGACGAGGTTACATCAAACAAATCAACATAGCTTTCACCTCATTTACTTGATTATTGTGTTAAGACATTTCTGTTCTACACTTGACACATTTCATTTGTACCCTTGCCATATGCTCCATAGTTGTGGTCCTGCCTTTTACCCTCCCTCTGTCAAACCTCCCCCCCTCCTCCTTTCCCACTCCATTTCTCTCCTTCATCCTGAGCTATAGCTATGTTCTATTCTTCATAAGAAAGTGTGAGTAAATATAAGTAGGTTTCATAGAAATACTGAGTACATTGGATACTTTTTCCTCCATTCTTGAGATACTTTACTCAAGAGAATATGTTCCAGATCCCTCCATGTAAACATAAAAGAGGTAAAGGCTCCATCTTTTTTGAGGCTGCATACTGTTCCATGGTATACATATACTACAATTTGCTAATCCATTCATGGGTAGATGGGCACTTGGGCTTCTTCCATGACTTGGCTATTACAAATTGAACTGTAATGAATAATCTGGTGCAAATATCTTTTTTGCAAAGTGATTTTTGGTCTTTTGGATATACTCCTAGTAGAGGAATTGCAGGATCCTACAGCAGGTCAATTTTTAGATCCCTGAGTGTTCTCCAAACTTCTTTCCAAAAGGAACGTATTAGCTTGCATTCCCACCAGCAGTGCAGCAGTGTTCCATTTTCTCCACATCCATGCTAGGATGTAGTTTTGGGATTTTGTTATGTGGGCTATTCTTTTTTTTTTTTTTTTTTTTGAGACAGGAGCCTCAAGCTGTCCCCCTGGGTAGAATGCCGTGGCATCACAGCTCACAGCAACCTGAAACTCTTGGGCTTAAGTGAGTCTCCTGCCTCAGCCTCCCAAGTAGCTAGGACTATAGGTGCCCACCACAATGCCCGGCTATTTTTTTGTTGCAGCCATCATTGTTGTTTGGCGGCCCCGGGCTGCATTCGAACCCGCCACCTCAGGTGTACATGACAGGTGCCTTAGCCACTGGAGCCACAGGCGCTGAGCCATGTGGGCTACTCTTACTGGAGTTAGTTGGTATCTCAAAATGGTTTTGATTTGCAGTTCTCTGATGATTAAAGAAGACAAGCAGTTTTTCATGTGCCTGTATACCACGTGCCTGTCTTCTTCAGAGAACCTTCTGTTCAGGTCTCTTGCCTATAGTGAAATGGGATCACTAGTTCTTTTCTTATTAATAAGTTTGAGTTCTCTGTGGATTCTGGTTATCAGACCTTTGTCAGAAACGTAAACTGCAAATATCCTCCCCCATTCTGAGGACAGTCTACTTGCTTTTTGAACAGGCCTATATCAAGTTCTGAAATAGTATCAACTACACAAAATCTTCCCAAAAAGAAAAGCCCAGGACCGGATGGTTTCACATCAGAATTTTACCAAAGCTTTAAAGAGGAACTAGTATCCATATTACTTAACCTTTTCCAAAATATAAAAAAAGAAGGAATACTTCCCAACACATTCTATGAAGCTAACATCACCCTGATCCCCAAACCAGGAAGAGACCCAACAAGAAAAGAAAATTATAGGCCAATATCTCTAATTAATATTGATGCAAAAATATTCAACAAGATCCTAGCAAATAGAATCCAGCAACACATCAAACAAATTATACACCATGATCAAGTGGGTTTTGTCCCAGACTCTTAAGGCTGGTTCAATATACATAAATCTATAAATGTAATACATCACATAAACAAATTAAAAAAACAAAGAGCCTAGGATCCTCTCAATTGATGCAGAAAAAGCTTTTGGTAACATCCAGCATCTTTTTATGGTCAGAACACTTAAGAAAATAGGTATAGAAGGGACATTTCTTAAACTGATAGAGGCCATGTATAGCAAACCTACAGCGAATATCATATTGAATGGAGTGAAATTGAAAACATTTCCACTCAGATCAGGAACCAGGCAAAGTTGCTCACTATCTCCACTGCTATTTAACATTGTAATGGAAGTCTTAGCCATTGCAATTAGGCAAGAGAAAGCAATCAAGGTTATCCATATAGGGTCAGAGGAGATCAAACTTTCACTTTTCACACATGATATGATCGTATACCTGGAAGACCCCAGGGACTCAACCACAAAACTCTTAGTCGTGATCAAGGAATACAGCAGTGTCTCAGGCTACAAAATCAATACTCACAAATCTGTAGCATTCATATATACCAACAATAGTCAAGCTGGAAAAACAGTTATGGACTCTATTCCATTGAGACAAACTTTGAGGCCCAGAAAGAGAAAGATAACAAAGATCAAGTACAGAGTGACTAGTGGGAAGGTGCCTATTCCCAAGGGGACTGGAGACCCTTTCCCCCAACCAGGAGGCCCACTGTGGGATTTCCACAAGTGAGCAGGCAACAAAGAACCTCTCACTTTACCGCTTGGGAGAGAGCCATGAGGTTCCAGTCCGCCGACACCTGGGAATGTCTACCTCTGAGCCCAACCCCCATCTGGCCTTTGCAAAAGTGAAAAAAATAATATTCTTTTCACAGTCATGAACCCAAAGCCCACTCTTCCCCTTATTTGGGTGCCTGATGGACTTCCCTCTGCAAAGGCTGGAGGTTTGGCAAATTCTCTGAGAGGCCAATGCTGTGTGGGCTGATGTGTAGCAGAACAGAAATAGAGTTGCCACAGTTCTGACTTTGGTGTGGAGAGGGGTGATCTCTCCTGACTCTCTTTTCCACTAGAAAAGACCCTTTTCTAGCCCCCCCCCCCAGGAACTTTAAGTAAGAGCCTTCCACAGACTCTTGTTCTCTGGCCATTGCTGTCTGAGGCTGCAAGGTCACTACTTATTTGACTTTATTTGACTGGCAGTAGGGTTGGGAGGCTTAGAGCAGTGGGGGATGGACTCAGCACCTCTGTCTGGATTTCCCTCCTACAGCTATCATTGGCAGAAGGGGCTGCAGGTGTTCATATCTTTGTCCAGCAGAGATTCCAGTGAAATACTGAGACTCCTTAGGATTGGGTACAGGGAAGGCTGCCACCAGGACACAGCCAGGTTGCACTGGCTCCAAAAGTTTCAGAACTCCAAATGAGTCAATCCAAACAAAGTGTCTCCTAGACACATTGTAATTAACTTTACCAGAGTCAACATGAAGCAGAAAATCTTGCAAGCAGCCAGGCATAAGAAAAGTCTTATATACAAAGGGAAAAATATCAGGATGACCACAGAGCTTTCAGCTGAAACTTTTCAAGCCAGAAGAGGATGGTCTTTGGCATTTAACCTTTGTAAACAAAAGAAGTTTTAGCCCAGAATCCTGTATCTTGCTAAACTGAATTCAACTTATGATGGAGAAACCAAATATTTCACTTACATGCAAATGTTGCGAAAATTTGTTGAATCTAGATCACCTCTACAGGAAATACTCAGACCCACTCTTAATAGTGGTCCATCAACAGAGTAAACACACCCAGAAATTAAAGAACAAAGCCTAGCTTCCACAATGGGGCAAGGGAAAAAATAAGCTCTGGAGCTCTGAAAAACTAGATGACAAAACCTCCATCCTATCTATCAATTTTCACAATAAACATGAATATCTTGAATTCTCCTCTAAAGAAGCACAGCCTGGCTAAGTGGATACAAAACCTCAGGCCTGAAATCACTTAACCTCAAAGGATAAAACAAGACTCAGGGTTCAGGAATGGAAAACAATAACCCAGGCAAATGGAAATCAGAAAAAAAAAGCAGAGATTATAATCATGTTTGCAGATACAATTGGATTTAAACCAACAAAAATAAGGAAACACAAGAATGGATGCTACATACTTGTCAAGGGAAGCACACAACATGAAGAGATTTAAATAATTTAACATTTAGGCACCCTACCTGAATGCTCCTTGATTTATAAAACAAACTCTAACTGATCTATGGTATCAGATAGCTTTCTGCACAATAGTGTTAGAGATTTTAACACCCCTTTGGTAATACTGGACAGATTCTCCAAGCAAAAACTAAACAAAGAAATAATGAACATAAACTCAACCCTAGAATAAATGGACTTCAACAGATATACACAGAATATTTCATACTAACAAAACTACACATTTTTCTCATCAGCCCATGGATCATCCTCCAAAATTGATAATGTCTTAGGACACATGTCTAACCTCAACAAATTCAAAAGAATAGAAATTATTTCTTGTATTTTCTCAGACTATCATGGAATAAAAGTTGAACTCAACAGCAACAGAAACGTTTATACCAGGGTGCAGCAAGATAGAGGACCAGAAGGATCATTTGACTGAGCTCTCCTAGTACAAAGGAGGAAAAAAGAGAACCCAGCCATACCTGGCATGGGGACTTGACTTGGAGTCATAGCTCAGGATGCACAGTGAATTGGTAGTGTACAGGAGACATTGTATGATGCAGAGTGGTTGATATCTGACTCACTAGGCAAGTGATTGGCAGCCAGCAGGAATGGCCAGTCCTCCCCATGGAGGTCTGGGGATGGGAGGAAGCCTTTCTACAGTTTTCAGTTTTCAGGGGAAGCTGTACATTGAGTGGGAAGCTTAGAAGAGTAGGCAGACTCAAACAGTATACAGCAGCCAGGTTTGAGTAGCAGTTGGAGTGGATTTGCCATCTCTCTGGTGGCTGGAGGGGCAGCCATATTGGGAAAGTCCCCACTGCCAGGGGGCCATCATTTTCAGAAGGTTGTGAGAAGGTCATGAGTGTAGGCCTCTTAGCAGGGGCCTAAAGCATGGCCATCTTTGTTCCACCTGCTGGGATCAAAACTCCATTCTTGGGACAAGCTGAGTGGCTCCTGCACCCCATGGGAATTTCTATCAGGGGGCACCATAAGAGCTGCCTCTGAAGGACTCTGGAGCACTTTATGACCCCAACCTGGCAGAGTCTGAATGCGGGGGAAATAATCAGGTTATCACCAAGAGCAACTAAGGAACCAGGACCATGCCTGGTATATGTATGTATATGTGTATATGTGTGTGCGTGTGTATGAATTTTTTTTAGTATTCATTTTTCTTCTTTTCTTTGTTGCTGAGGTTGCTGCTATTTTTGGCTATTTGAGATTTTTTAGTTTTGTTGTGTTTTGTTTTTGCTAATTTGTTTGGTTGGTTCTATTCTTAACTTCCAAGTTTACTTTCCTATATTTTTGGTTATGGCATTTTAGCCTCATTTATTCTCGGTCTCTATTTCATTTCTCTCCATTCTCTCTTTTGATAAAGACTCCTCTATTTTTATATGTATCATTTATACATATAAGATAACCCCTCCTTTTTTTTTGCTTTTTCTTCTTTCTTCCCCTTTTCCTCTTTAGTAAAACATGGGAAATTTTCATTTATGATATTCTCCAATAGGGCTTCTGTTCCTTTGGGATAATCTTCTTCCCCTTCAAGGATCCTTATTATTTGTGTATTTGAACACTTAGATGATGGATATTGAACCCATCTCAACTGGGTTTAAAAAGTCTAAGTTGTAAATTGGAATTTGGAGAAATAGATCCTCTGTTCTCCATGGATCTGACTAGGATCAGCCAAGGTTCCTTTCTAATGTTATTAACCCTAAGTGTATAGAATTCAAATTTTTAATAGCAATTTTAAATGATCTGATTTTGTTTCTAATGTTCAGAGACTTTGGTTTGCTACTGTTAAATTTTCCTGAAGCTCTTGAAATATATTTTCTTGAAATAAAATTTTCTGCCACTCTTTGTAGAGTTAATGACTACCTAACAGGAATGGGGACTTCTAGTATTCCAATATTCCTGAGGCACATTATCACCACCACTTTTTTCTTTCTGTTTTCAGGCTATTCAGATTTTATTCTGTCTTCATTTCAAGAAACATGGGCACCAGGTGGTACTATCCCCACTAAATTCAAACACCATTAACTTATAAATTTCAGCAAAATTAAAACATATTTGTCACATTTGTGAATGTATTTTAACAACAAAGAAATTAAATTTGAAGGTGTCAGCAAACACATTATCAAACTACTCTGATATATCCCTGAACCCTAGTGAGAATAGCCACACCATAAAATCTGGAACTATAGACACCTGTGTGGATGTGACAAGAAGGGAACACTTTTGCACTGCTGCTGGGATTGCAAACTAATACAACATTTACAGAAAGAAGTATGGAGAATTCATAAAGAACTAAAAGTTGACCTTCCATTTATTCCTGTAAGCCTACTACCAGGTATTTAATAAAAAGAAAATCATTTTTACCACCTTTGTATTAGAATATTTATTGTAGCTCAATTCACAATTTCCAAGATGAGTTAGGAATCCAGGTGTTCATCAACCCATGAATGGATGAAAGGATTAACAAACTGTGGAATATGTATACCATGGAAAAATATTCAGCCATAAGAAAAGATAGAGACTTTACATCTTTTGTGTCTACTTGGATGGAGCTGAAAACATTTTTCTTAGTAAAGTATCATAAGAATGGAAAAACAAGTATCCAAAGTACTCAATACTAATAGGAAACCAATATATAAAGAAGTACATGTCTACACTAAAGATAAACACAAGTATATTCTAGTGAGGTGAAGGGGAAACTGGGCAGAGGGGAGGAGGGAAGCGGGAGGGTGACTGGCAGGTTCTCACCTAATGTGCACAATGTAAGGGTGTTTGGCAGGACCCCTGGGTTAACGACTCAACACAACTTCAACTCTACCTTAGAAAAGAAAACAGTGGCTCAGCGCCTGTGGCTCAAGTGGCTAAGGCGCCAGCCACATACACCTAAGGTGGCGGGTTCGAATCCCCAGCCCGGGCCGCCAAACAACAATGATGGCTACAACCAAAAAATGGCCGGGCGTTGTGGCGGGCGCCTGTGGTCCCAGCTACTTGGGAGGCTGAGGCAGGGGACTCACTTGAGCCCAGGAGTTGGAGGTTGCTGTGAGCATGATGCCATGGCACTCTACCCAGGGGGGATAGCTTGAGGCTCCATCTCAAAAAAAAGAAAAGACAACAGTGTAATCTAAACATTTTCATCCTCATGTTCATCTGAAATTTAAAAAATCAAAATTTTGATAATTATTAGTCTCTCGTACTAACAATGTTGTCCAACCTAATGGACAGGCATTTCAAAGTTTTTAGTTTCCTAAAAAGTATCTGATAAAATAGAATTTATTTTTAGGGAGGTATTTGAAATCATGCAGAATATTGGACATCCCTATTCCTGTTATGTAGTAATTAACTCTACAAAGAATTTATAGTGGCAGAAAAATATATTTCAAACAGCTTTTATTTTTTTGGTAACCATAACCAAATTTTATACTAGTAATAAGTATAATGGAATAAAATAAAATATTAACTATAGTCATCTTCAAAAAGGTAATTAGTATACAATATTAAAAAATATTTTAAACAGTTGGAAATGGTTTTAAAATATAAATATACTAAAACATCTCGAAGTTTAAAGAACAATTATGCTCAAACCCTGGTGAATTTTTTCACATCCCTGTCTCAAAGAATAATTAGTAAAATTAGACTAATTTGTTAATTAGAAAAATTAGTAAAATTGAAAATGTCAAATTCAATGGCTGATTCAAAAATCACGAAACAAAAAAGTCCTTTTAAAATCTATAAATGTATGGCTTCATAGATTGATGAATTGATATGTTAATTTGGATACATTGACTATATTTAGAAATGATTTACCAAGAGATGAGCAAGAAAGTATAAGGAAGGAATTCTTCTCCCACTTTAGTAAGAAGATTTTTTCTTATTTCATCACCTTCCTTTTACCGCAGCTAGTCTTGTGCTCTCAGTTAATGGAGTAGAGAAACAAGATGCTCCCTCAACTGAGCCTATAGATTGAACCTATGTGTGGAAAATGATAAAGCCCCTAAGGCTTAGCTGTAAGGAATAGATGGAGTGAGCTCCTTACCCTTGTGACCCAGAGCTGTCAGGACACCTGTAAAAGCAAGAATGGCCCAGGCCTTGTAATTGTCAGGAAAGTCAGCCACCAAAGGAAAAGCCGAACTTACCTAATTCCTAAAAAACAGTCTCCAACTTTTTCATGCCTGAGCTAATTTCCCTAGGTAACCTTACCTGAGCAGATTGTGTGGCTGAGTCCCCATTAATAATACAGATGTCTCTCCTTTCAAAACAAGTATCCTACCATGTCAAATTTCCCCATGCATACCCTCTGGTTCAGGTGATTTTTGGTGACTTCTATACATGTTCTCAAGTGGTCTCAGGATAACAGCTATACTATACAGGTCCTTTGTGAGAATAAGAAAAATGTCCTCTTCTCCATAATTATTTAATGGAAGTCATATTTTCTCCCAAGAACACAGGCCTGAGCCAGAGGATATTCTAAGGAAAATAAAATGCAGGAGCCATTCTGCCATCATTTAAACAGAAAATGCAACTGATGTCACTAGCACATGGGCTGGCTGCTGCTTTCCACCTGGCGAGTGAATCCAGCACTTCTAGCTTCTTTCTGTGCCGGCTGTCCACTGGCCTCAGTGGCTGGATCCAGAGGCCCTCGTGTCACAGGCTCTGTGACACGTTGATGCCAGCTGAGCGGCACAGAAACAGAAGTGGGCTATGGATCCAAGAAATAATGCATGGACTGATGATGATTTCAAGTTTGGCCAGAGAATGCTGGAGAAGATGAGGTGGTCTAAAGGAAAGAGTTTAGGGGCTCAGGAGCAAGGAGCCACAGATCACATTAAAGTTCAAATTAAAAATAGCCACCTGGGACTTGGAGCTACAGTCAATAATGAAGAACTCTGGATTGCACATCATGATGATTTCAACCAGCTTCTGTCTGAACTAAACACTTGCCATGGGCAAGAAACAGCAGACACCTCAAACAACAAGAAAATGAAATCTTTTAGCGTTGAGGAAAAGTCCAAAATTTCCAAAAACTGCGTTCATTATATGAAATTCACAAAAGGGAAAGGATCTTTCCTCATTGAGTAAAACAAATCTTGACTGCATTTTGGGGAAAAGACAGAGTAAGAAGACTCTTGAGGACGATTCCAGCCCCTCCACTCCAGATGAGAAGGAAACCTCCACCACAACAAGCAGTGCCTTCACCATCCAGGAGTATTTCTCCAAGTGCATGGCAGAGCTGAATAGCAAGCCCCAGGTCACAGCTCCAGGGCCTGATGTTTCAGATACCTAGGTGGAACCGAGGAAAGAAAGGAAAAGAAACAAAGACGTATCACGGGGAAGATATGGAGAGCTAACACCCACGTTGGTGAGGAAAAGCATGAGGAACAAGAAAGCCAGGAGCAGGTGCATGGGGCCAAGAGAAGAAGGCTGCAGGGAGGCAGCAGTCCAGATGCCCCATTGGGAGGAGAATTCAGATGTTCCTGCTGAGGCTGTAGAGAAATACGATGACCAGCACTGGATCCCGAAGCCCCAGAAAAGGAGAGAGAAGAAAAAGCTGCAAAAGCCAGTAGAAGGAGTGGACGTTATGTTAGCCAAAATACCAGTGAAAAAGAAGAAAGGCTCCAAATGAATTCTCTTCAGCCAGTGGTCTCTTCTGACTACTCAGCTGTCAGGGCACTGCCAGGCAGATGGCTTTGGCCTGAAGTCAAAGCAGAGTTAACCCCAGAGAGTTTGGGCACATCTTTTAACATGCCTGTGGATTGTCAAGTGTTACCCTCTCACCACATTTCCCCAATTTATATTCCCAGGAGAACTTTTCATCATGTCCTAAATCATAGCTTTCATAAACAAAATTTTTTTGTAAAAAAAACCAAAAAACAAACAAACAAAAACAGAAAATGCACTTGACCAAATGAACCTAACAGACAGTTTGTGACTATTTTATTTAACTGCTGGATGATACACATGTTTATTGGCACATGAAATGTTGTCCAGGATAGACCATATATTAGGCCACAAAATGAGTTTCAATGAGTTTTAAAAATTTATTTCAATAGATTTAGGGGATATAAATGTTATTTTTTACATACGTGAATTGTATAGTGGTGAAATTTGAGCTTTTAGTGTACCTATCACTCAAATAGCATACATTTTAGAAAGTAGATACATTTTTCTCTCCCTCTTGCTCTCCCTTATGAGTCTCCAATGTTTATTATGTCATTCTCTATGACCATACACACCCATAGTTTAGCTCCCGTATATAAGTGAGAACATGTAATATTTGGTTTCATATTTCTGAGTTACTTTGCTTAGGATAATGTCTCCAGTTCCATCCAAGTTGCTGCAAAACACTTTTTTATGGCCAAGTATTTCATGGTGTGTGTATGTGTGTGTATCATATATTTTTATCCATTTATTAGATGACAGGTAGTTGATTCTATATCTTTGCAATTGTGAATTGTGCTGCAACAAACATATGAATGCAAGTGTCTTTGTATATAGTAACTTCTTTTCCTTTGGGAAACCCCCTATGTCAAATGTATCAAGGCCTTAGGAAGGGCAGACCACGTGCATTCCTTTGTTGGGGTAAAGGGTTAGTGCCTAAGGTGAAGGCACCTCTAGCACAAGAGGTGATGAGATCCCCAATGGTGAGCTTTTGTGTTGGGACAATATTATGTGGGAAGTGGAACTGAGGTCCCTTTTTATTTATTTATTCATTTTTTGAGGCAGAGCCTCAAGCTGTTGCCCTGGGTAGAGTGCTGTGACATCACAGCTCACAGCAACCTCCAACCTCTGGGCTCAAGTGATTCTCTTGCCTCTGCCTCCCAAGTAGCTGGGACTACAGGAGCCCACCACAATGCCTGGATATTTTTTGGTTGTAGTTGTCATTGTTGTTTGGCAGCCCAGGCTGGATTCAAACCCACCAACTCTGGTGTATGTGGATGGCACCTTAGCCACTTGAACTAAAGGCGCCAAGCCGGAGGTCCCTTTTTAAGTGGATACCCTTTTGGATTGATATGTGTCATATTTTTGTTACTCTCTGGTAATATAACAACACTGAGCCACTTGTAATAAGCAAATGCAATTCTGGGCCTGGGATTTGGGCACATAAATACCTTTTCTGTCAAATGGCTTTGTGATGTTCATGTTACTGCCATAATTAGACCAAAGTGACAGAACCTGAATAGCATAGTCAAGCCCTCAAAAAAGAGGCATATGACGGTATTAGCCACCAATAATTCAAGACTTTGCCCAGTAGGGTGGTGACATGTACTGTTAGCTAGGTTTCGATTCATATGGCCTGATTTGAGTACAATGTTAAAGGGTGTTTTAGGGTGTTGTTTATTAATCAAATATCTCTGGCTGAGGTTGGGGCACCAGCATTAGCCTTCAGAACACCATATAATTTGGCCAATTAATATGAACCTTTTAACTCTGTTCACCTGGCAATGGACAAGCCAGTGACATCTTTGGGCTGCTGAGCTACCATTTTCAAATCCAATTGTATGTGGCCCCCACCTTTTGTCATGCTTGGTGGAAAAAATTGGCTTCCTTAGAGGCTATAGGCTTCCAGATTACAAACCATAAAAATATCCAGACCTATGGTATCCTGATTAGCAGGAAACATTCTTAGTGTATAGCACGCATGAGAGAGTTTATTTATTTTTTTTGTCTGATTTGATTTTCCAATATTGTTATCATCAAGGAGGACTTGACTTGGTTTCATTATTGTATTTTTTTGAGACAGAGTCTCACTTTCCAACCCTGGTAGAGTGCCATGGCACCTCACAGCAACCTCAGACTGCTGGGCTCAAAAGATTCTCTTGCCTCAACCTGCCAAGTAGCTGGGACTACAGATGCCTGCCATGATGCCTGGCTTTTTTTTGAGGTGGGGTCTCACTCTTGCTCAGGCTGGTCTCTAATTCATGAGCTCAAGTGATCCACCCACCTGGGCCTCCCATAGTGCTGAGATTACAGGCATGAGCCATGGCATTCGGCCCTGGATTCATCATTGTAGAACATAAGTATTGATTTCATTGTTATCTCCAAATGTGATATTTTATTTTCTTTACTTTTTTTGTGTGCATGAGTGTGTGTGTTTCATTTCAGATTAACATGAAGGTACATGGATTAGGTTACATAGTTTGCATTGGTAAGGTTAAAATCTGAGTTTTGTTCTTCACCCAGGAAGCGTGCCATAAACCTATGCAATGTACCCCTTAGATGGGGATCTACTCAACACTTTTGACCCCTCCTCCAGTTAAATTTAGTTTTTCAATTTTTTTTTAATTTTCTATATTTATTTTAAATTCACATGAGGGTACAAATGATTAGGTTATATTGTTTACATTTATTAGGTAAAGTTCAAGTTGTACTTGAGCCCTTCACTTAGGAGGTTGTACTGTATATCCTTACATTGTACACATTAGGTAAGAGATTTCCATTTCCTCTACCCTTTTCCTTCTCTCTCCACCCCAATTTAATTATGTTTTTCTCTCCCATAAGTGTGTAGTTGTGTATCTATTGGTCTCATATTAGTATTGAGTAAATTGGATAGTTGCATTTCCGTTCTTGTGATACTTTACTAAAAATAATGTTCTTCACTTCCATCCATATTAATACAAAAGGTTTAAAGTCTCCATCTTTTTAGGGCTGAATAGTATTCCATGGTATACACATACCACAGTTTATTAATCCATTCTTGGGTTGATGGGCACTTGGGTTGTTTCAACATCTTAGTGATTGTGAATTGAACTGCAATGAACATTCTACAACAAATGTTCATAGGCAAATGATTTTTTTTTCTTCTGGGTAGATACCTAATACTGGGACTCTAGGATCAAATGGAAAGTTTACTGTTAACCTTATGAATATTCTCCATACTTATTCCCATTGGATCTGTTTTCAGTTTTAGTCCCACCAACAGTTTAAATGTCCCTTCCCTCAACTTTCACAGCAGCATCTGCAGCTTTGGGACTTCGTGATGTGGACTATTCTCCCAGGGGTTAGAAAATACCTAAAGGTGGTTTTGATTTGTATTTCTCTGATGATTAGGGGCAATAAGCATTTTTCCACATTTTTGTTGATAAAGGAGCTAAGGAAATTTCACTCCAAAATATGATTCATTGGTATAAAAAATATTTTAAATTAAAAGGCCATTTCTGATCAGAAAGCACTGGCATCTCTATAAAATCTGAGTAACCTGATTTATAATCAGAAAAGACTGCTGGCCTCCTTATCACATGCAAATAGATGTAGCTCCAAGGTCATTTAAAGCACAATGCCTATCTCTTGGATGTTTCCAACCATCTATACTCTCCCCCTTTTGTAAACACTTGCTACCAGTTTCTCTCCCCTCTTCCTTCTAAAAGGCATCTGTTAAAGTCACCAACTATCATTGAGACTTGGGTAATCATTCTTGTGGTTCTCCCATGTGCATGGTATTTGGAAATACCTTTCTCTCATTAATCTACCATAATTGTGAGTTGATCTTTCAGCAAACCAGATCAAGGGGAAAAGGCAGGTTCTGCCTTAATCACTTTAGTTTTGCTTAATCAGCAGGATGTCAAAACCAGTCTACTTTCCTGAAAGCTGCAATGGAAGGATCGTAACCCCAACACCAGCCGGCAGGTGGTGAGATATTTTACTTACCAGTTGGGCTCTCAGTTTTCCTCTCTGTGGGCTCTGGTTGAGAAGGTAAAAGATCTTTATCCTTTCCATATTTTAAGATTAAGAAGAGAAATGTTTTTGTTGGTGATTGTCTTATAAAGTGACTCTGGTGTTAATATATATTTAGGTACTTTGTGGTATCTGAATATTCATATTGTTTGGTTCTGTCTTCTCCCAGAAATAGCTTTTATTCTTATTGTTGTTCGCTTGTTTTTGTTTTGTATGAGGTTTCCTTCTCATCCTGTTTACATCTCTGAGTTTGACTTTGTGACTGAGTAGGAACTCTCTCCTCAGTCTCCACCATCTGGAGGGCGTGTTTTGTTTTCTCAGGAACACATCAGCCGATCTGGAAAGACCGGGAGTCCCGGACACATAAGATTCTAAGCAGCACACTGTGTGTTCCCTTTGGGAATCTTGGAAATGGCCTTTTCTATGAAGAGGCATTGGGTCTTATAAAGATGCATTGAATTAAGTTGTTTTTAGAATAAATATACCATAGAAAATTCTAACTATAAATGACCAGAAGATGGATCCTTTGAACTAGAAAAAATCCTTAATTTAAAGAAAATTTTAGAGAGCTTTCATCCCAAGCAATTGCCTTATTTACTTATACAAAGATCAGATTGAAAAAAAAAACAAAAATGAACATTAGTATTGTAACTAGCCTTACAACTCCCCTAAAACAAACAAACAAAACAGATAAGCAGAAATCTTAATTAGAACAAAAGTTAAGATCTGTCTTTACCTTAAATACCCCTCCAACATATCCTCTCTATCCTCAATTACCTGTCCCTGATCCCCTAGAAGATTTTTTTAGACAATAGGCAGGATCCTGGCTCCCCCCTTCAAAAGACAAAATGATAGTGCGGCTGCCCCTGTCTATATCCATGTTTTTACCATATCTGTGACCCCATTTGCCCCATCTGTGATGTGGTTTGTCCAAGGGAAAGAAATAAAAAACACACATGGGAAGCCCACCCAGTTGGGAGCTATGCTAAAGTATTTTAAGAACGGGTTTACAGGAGACTGTGTGCTAACTATGTCTCTGGGAAGACTGAGAACTTTTTGTGAATGAGAATAACTTATTCTCAGATGATTGTGGTACCCCTTGAGGTAAACTTAATTTTAAACCTATTATTAAAGTTCAAATGTTCAAAGATTATAAAACTGCCACCTCCATGATATTTCTAAATTTGCTGGATTCTACTGTAAGCTTATATTCTTGAATGTAAGCCTCTGAATTCTGGGAGGGCATGTTCCCCGTACTTAGGCCACCAACTACAGGGCACAATCTAGCCCACATGGTCTCTTCTCTGCTCCAACTTTGCCCCCTAGCTATTCTAAGAGAAACTGAATGTTCTGATTTCCTGTTTTTGCCTTAAACTCTATGCCTAGCAAATGAATTAGAGACACAGTTCCTGTCTTTGGGGCAATCTTTGATACCATGTGGCCATATGAGACTTCAGGGAACAATGAAAAGACATCAGAAAAGATGCCTGTGTTGTAGTTTTTTTTAGGGGAATTTCCTTCTTCAGTAAGTCCTTAGTCTCGGGGATTTGAAAAGTGAGTCCATGAGATACAGATCAGTGATAAAATGAGATTTTGTTGAACAGAGGGGCATGCAGAAGGAGTGGGGAGCACCAGAGCTTCTGGCAAGGAGGAGGAACTCCAAGTCAGAGGTCTCCTGTATGTGCCCTTTTGTCTAGGGGTAAATATTGGCCATAGGGAAATTTTAGCCAAAATTTTGTAGAATACACTTATAAACTTAATGAGTATATTAGCAAATAAATAAATTCAGTCCCTCCCCTATGGCAAGGTTGTTAGGTCTTTGTAGGTTTTTTCTTTTCCCACAGGGGCAAGGATTTAGATGTGTACTCCCTACTCAAGGTAGAACTGCCCAGGGGTGTTTCAGGCAGTTTTGTTCATAACCTCACTAGAGTCTTGGGGGAATGGCCTAGAAAGAACAGCCTGTTTGCGCTCCCTCCCCCCAAATGGGGAGTCCTTATCCACCCCTGAGTGGGAAAAAAACTGTATCAAATTTATATTCCATAAAATGTCTCTCATGTGTAAAATTTAATAATTTAGTTGTTTAGATTGTTTGAGAAACTGAATCTTTCTTAAAAAAAAAATAAAAGAAAGATTCTTGCCTTTTAACCCTTCTAATTATCAGTTCAGCCAAGTGAATAATTAACTTCATAGTAAACTGTGATCCTGTTTTGTGAAAAGTGGTTTCTTTTAATAGTAAGAAAAATTAAACAGAAAGGAAAATGGCATTGTGTAAGAAATAGATCTTCTGTGGTAAATTTTGTCCTGAAACAGAATGGTTATTTAGGAGCATGAAAAGCAGGGGGGAAAAAATGTTTGTAGATTGTGCAGGTTAAATGAAGCTCATAAAAGGAAATTTGTAAAGAAATTTACATGTGACCAGTAAACATATAGATTATGTATACATTAATGCATTTATGGGGTGCATTGTGCTGATTTCATATACAATTTAGAGTGCTTACATCAAACTACTTAATATATCTCTCACCTCATTTACTTAATTATTGTGTTAAGACATCTATACTCTGTATTTAATAGATCAGACATGTACCCTTGCTTTATGCACCATAGGTGTTGTCCCACCATTTACCCTTCCTCCATCAGACCTCCACCCTCCCCACCCATCCCCACTCTTCCCTCCTTCATCCTGGGCCATAGTAGTAATCTATCCTTCATATGAAAGTGTGAGTGATTGTAAATTGGTTTCATAATAGTACTGAGTACATTGGATATTTTTTCTTCCATTCTTGAGATGCTTTACTAAGTAGGATATGTTCCAGCTCCAACCATGTAAACATAAACTCTCCATGTTTTTTAAGGCTGCATAATATTCCATGGTATAAACATACCACAATTTATTAATCCATTCATGGGTTGATGGACACTTGGGCTTCTTCCATGACTTGGCTTATGGACTGAGCTAAGATTTTAAAGAGATTAGTTAAAGCATAAATGGTAATTCCTAATGTGGATCATAACCAATTAATATGACTCAACAATTTTTGAAAATCATTCAAAGTGGAAAGAGAATATAGTCTAATATTGACATGTTGAGGGGATATTTTTGTTTCTGTTAGTTTGTATCCAAATAGTTATGGGAAGATGTAGTTTGAATTTTTTCTGGGGATATTTGAAGGCCATATGATTTTAATACCAAAATGGCATGTTGAAATATCTCTTGAAGGATTGCTAAACTTTGATGTGCAAACAAAATATCATCCATATAGTGAATGATATAGGCTGAAAGAAATTTCTTTCTTATTTGTTGTAGCAGTTGATCAACAAAATGCTAACACAAGATGGGGGTATTTAACATGCCTTGTAGCAAGCCTTCCACTGAAACTATTGGTAAGGTTGCTGTTGATTATAAGAGGGGACAGAAAATGCAAAATGAACTCTATGCTCAGGGTGCAAGTATATAGTGAAGAAGCAATATTTTAAATCAATTACATATAAATGCCATTTAGAAGGAATCATAGATGGAAGTGGCAAACCTGGTTGTAAAGGTCCCATAGGAACAATTGTTTCATTAACCTTATGGAGATCAGTTAGCAGTCTCCATATACATGATTTCTTTTTTATTACAAAAATTGGACAATTTGAAGATCTAGTAGAAGGTTCAATATGTTGTTGTTCTAATTAATCTTGTATCATTACTTGTAATGCATCCAGTTTTTCATTAGTTATCAGACACTGCTCAACCCCCACTGGTTTGTTGCGCTTCCAAGATAATTTTAGAGCATATTTTGGGGCAGTGGCCTTTAGGCTAAATTTGACATCTGAAAAGAAGTATTCATGGATGATATAGAAACTATAGTTTTCCATTGTTGGAACAAGTCTCTTCCCCACCAATTAATGAATACATCAGCTATGTAAGGCTGAATTTGAGCAATTTGATTATCTGGTCTGGAACAGGACAAAACTAGAGTACTTTGGAAGAACAAAGCTAGAGTACTTTGGAAGACTGAATTTAAAGTTCTGATACCAGTAAAGGTGACATCAACTATTTGCTTTAGCAATTCCTTAGGCCATTGTTTTAAAGCTATGACAGACACATCAGCACCATTATCTAACAGGCCAGTAAAGGATTTATCTTTTAAGATGAGTGTTAATTGAGGTCTGTTTTGATTAATGGCTCTTTGCCAGAATATACTGCCTGTGCTGCCAAAGTCACCAGTGTGTTTCTTATCTGTGGTTTGTAATTTGATATAAGGCAAATGTAATAACTGAGCAATCCTTTGTCTGGCTAAAATTTGTGTTGGCTGATCTACCAAAATCATAATTTGTATTTCTCCCAATAAATCATTATCAATTACACCCATGTGTAATGCACACCATGAGATGTTGAGCTACTTCTGACTAATAATAAACCCACTGAATCTGGAGGTATTGGGCTGCATATGCCTGTTTTTAGCCATTTTGCTCCCATGTTAGGAAGCAATAAAACATTATCACAGACTGGAAGATCTAAAGTGGCACTTCTTGGGGTGGTGTGTAAAGGGGATTGGAAGGGTTTAAGTTGGTGAGTGGGTACATCCCTGGGCCCTGGGTTGGGCCTGATAGTTTTCTTGCTAGAGAGATGTTCCAACCTTATCAAATTGAGAGTGGCATTCATTTGTCCAATGAAATCATTTTTTACAACTAGGAAAAATGCCTGGAGGCTTGCATCCACCCTGTCTTTGTTGGTTATCAATAGTAAAGTTTCTTTTTATTGCTGTCATTGTTACTCTTCCCTTTGCAGGACTCCTTCTTGACATGGCCTAATTTCCCACAATTGTGACATCAGATAAAATTTGATATGAATACTTCCTTCAAAGTGGCAGTAAGAAGATTAGCATTGTATGGTTCAGTTCCTACATCTGAACATGCCCTTATATATTCTTCTAAAGGGGCATTCTGTACCCTTAAAGGATGTAAAATGTTTTGACACTCTGTATTGGCATTTTCAAAAGCTAAGTTTTGAAAAGCATATCTCTAAGTTCGGATTGTGCCACAGCCTTATTGACTGAAGTTTTCAGTCATGCCAAGAAATCAGTATAAGGCTCATTCCCTGACTGAATTACCTTAATAAAAGATTTGAAAATATCTCTGGGAGCCTGGACTTTCTCTCATGCTCTAAGGCAGCATAAGCTGGTTTGTACTATGGCTACAACATCATATTGTAATTATTGTGGTATTCTCATCCATTGTCCAGACCCAGTGAGTGGTTCTGATGTTATAGGAATATTTCTTTGCTGTCTGTCTACTCATTAAATCAGCCTCTTCTTTCCATCAGGTTTTCAATTGTAAATATTGCCCTTATTCTAAAATTGCTCTGGCTATCATATCCCAATCATATGGAATAAGATGTTGCTCTTGTGCCAGTCCTTGTAATACGCCTCTAGAAAAAGGAGACTGTGTGCCATACTGAGTTACAACCTGTTTTAAATCCTTTAAAATTTTAAAGGTAATCATGTGATGGTCATACTGTTGTCCCTCTTGAGGGTATTGTGGACTGGGTGGAACATCAGTCACAAAAACAGGAAAAAGTCCTAAAGTGTCCTCAAAAGTAAAATCTCCTGTTTTCTTGCCTTCTAGTAAAGCCTTCAAGATGGATGTTGTAGAGGAATTATTTGTACATGGAGGCACTATAGGCACTGTTGGTGGAGTAGTATTTTTCATACTTAGATCATTTAATAGATCTTCTAATTGTTCAATTTGAGCTGCCATAATGGTAACAGAGGTGCCTTCTTCCTTTTTTATATGATATCTATCTAACTCTTCCTTTAAGGAGGAATCAGAAGGGTTTTTATAAGATCTCTGATCTTTATTCTTTGAAGTTACATTTTCTTTGTCCCCTAGTTTCTTATTAATATGTAGAGGAGAAGGCATGGGATCAGTAGGCTAATATCCTCTGAGAGATTTTCCTTGCTTTTTATTATCTTCCTCTGAGTGAGTTTTATGCACTATAACATTCCCTTCCTCATCAACGTCTGACTGTAGAGGTTGCAGAGCTAAAGTAATTAAGTTACATAGGGATCCTACCTCTAATGGTATCATATCCCCCAACTAATGAGCTCTATGGAGAGCTCTCACAACTTGTTTCCAAAGCTTACATTAAGAACAGCCCTTCCTGTGGGTTGAAATAATAACAGTTTCTTAACATGTTTAAATAATTCTTCAAAACCTTTTTGTTTCACTTTCACTCTGGTCA
Organism: Otolemur garnettii; assembly: GCF_000181295.1. Taxonomy (NCBI): domain Eukaryota; kingdom Metazoa; phylum Chordata; class Mammalia; order Primates; family Galagidae; genus Otolemur; species Otolemur garnettii. Next base: position 29,103 of record NW_003852761.1, read on the forward strand.
ACTTTAATAACATCTTTAAAAGCCAGAGATATTGTGATTCAATGGACAGGGAATTACCCATTGCTTCCCCATAATCTCTCTCTTGTGTTTGCCAAAGGTTTCATTTATCCCGAGTGTTATTTCCCCTTCAGTCCAAGGCCTGGTCCAGATCCTGCTGACTGTGCCAGATGTCCTGACCACATAAATGATTACACAAGACATGGTACAAGCTGTAAGATGTGAGGCTAACCATAGGTGCAAGATAGCCCTCAGCACTTCTTGCAGAGTCCTTTTATCGAGAAAATACATAATGGGCAGAAAGAGTACCAAGCAAAAGACAATGTGGGGGCTGCATGCTCAGGGAAATTAGGTGCCAAGAGAGTATGTGCTCAAGGAAATAATCTCTAAAAGTGCCGACAGAGTATGTACTTAAGGAAATGATCTCCAAAAAGATTATATGCAATTTCCTTCACTAATTCTTCAAGAAACTGCCATAAAATGCTTTATGCTTAACATCAGCCTTACTACTGCAGGACTGATCTTTGCTCCTCCAGGATTACTGAGTTACTTGGCAACTTGCCTCCAAGTGATAAGAGATTTACAGGCTTGCCAGGAGAATATCTTATTCTCAGCAATTCCTCAGATGAGTTATGAGATTGATGGCTATTATTGTATGATTTTTCAATCCTCTACATGTTATTGTAAATATGACACTCAATGCTCTGTATAATAGAATACAAAATTCTGGGATGAAAATTGTCTTGTTTAAGAAAGTTAACAGTAGATGAACACCCTCTTCTGTCTTGAAAAGTTCCAGATGAAAAGTCGGTTGCCACCCTGATAGTTTTTGTTCTTGTTGTTAAGGAATTGTTTGCACTTGGCCATTTGCAGAGTTTTCTCTTTCATTTTACTTTGGCCAAGTTAACTACAATATGTCTAAGAGATGCTTTGTTTGAATTGATTCATCCTAAGGTTCTGAAACTCTCTAGTATCTGAATATCTAGATCTCTTGCAATGCTTGAGAAATTCTCTGCCGTGGTGTCTTGAAATATAACTTCTGTGCTTTTACGACTCTCTCCTCCTTCAGGAATCTCTATGATGCAAATATTTTTGCACCAGGTACAGTCCTATATCTCTCTCAGAGATAACATTATTTTCACTCTCTTCTTTGGATGACTGATTTAGTTCAAAAGTCTAAACTTTGAATTCTAAGATTCTTTCCTGTCTATGTTCTACTCTATTGCTGAGACTCACTTCTGTGTTTTGAACATCCTTGAATGCCTCTTTCAATTCCTTAAGCTCTACTGTATTCTTCTTAAGTATGTCCATATTTTTGGTGACTTTGTCTTTAATTTCACTGAATTCTTCAGACAGCTTTTGAACTTCTTTTTAGATTTCGTTTCCATTTTCTTCTCAATTCCATTTATCTTATTTGCTATCCATATTCTGAATTCTATTCTTGTTATTTCAACAATTTCTCTGTTGAGAAATTTCTTGGAGGGGTTAACCTGCTCTGATTTTTCATGTTGGTTGGGTTCTTCTGTTGATTCCTCCCCATGTGTATTTTCAATTTATTTATATATGTATTTATTTTACTTTTTAAGCTGGATTGTTAGACTGTCCCTAAATAATTATTGAGAGATAATCTAATTTGGTCTCTTAGGCAGCACGCCCAGAGACCTGTTCGGAAACTATAACTTGTGAGGTGAGATCTGATCCAGAGGCTCCACGATATGGAGCTTGCCCCTCCCTTATACCACTGACTGTTCACATGAACTGTAGCTTACACCTGTGACCTTTCCCTCACACAGTCCAAAATCTCCCTTTCAATTCTGCAGCATGTAAGAGTCAATGCATGTAAGAGACACTGGGTTCTGGCCTCCCTCTCTCCAAGTTGTACAGGATCAGGTTGGGGGCTGGACCTCTAGGTGTTGCTCCTAGGCAGAGGCAGCTCCTGTTAGCAAGCTAAATTGTCCCTGCCCAAATATCAGTCCTGCCCTTAACTGAATTTAAGAGTCATGGTTTTCACCAAAGTCCCAACTGTAATAATTTCTAACCTCTGAAGCTCCTACCCATGGCTGGAGAAAGAGAATCAACAAGTACCCAACTGTCCTAGTCCAAGTTCCCACCCCACCTATGTTGTCCCATGCTCAAATATTAAAAGCCACAGTTTTTGCTGAAATCCTGACTGCTACCCACTGGCAATACCTCAGCCACTATTCTGGCTGGAGGAGGGAAATCTGTGATCTGTCATCTGCTTTCTGAACCTTCCAAGGGTGGGGTAATGTGAGATAATGCCTGTCTCTCCCAAAGTTGGCAGGAGGGGATATTGGGGCTAAACTCCCAGGAGCAGCTCACAAGCCACGGATGGCAAACAGAGCCACTCCAGCTGGCAAGGAAAGATTCCCTCAGCAGGACGAGACCCAGGAAGGAACCCACTTTGCCAAGGTCAGTGAAGCCAAGCCACAATCTCCTCCCACAGGGTGGGGCATGGGGGAGGCACAATCAGATCACCTGGACACATAGTGCAGAGTTCCCACCAGACACATGTTGGGAGGTTGAACCTTTCTGCCTTTTCTCTCATGGCCAGCTAAGGATGGTGTCAGAGAAAGTGGCCTCTGTAACCCATGCTTTTTTGTTATTTGGGGTCTAGGTAGGAACCAAAGTTCCTTCATCATTCTAGTGTCTGGAGTGGGTTAATCCCACTAGACTGCCTGGGATGAGCTAGCACTCTGACTCATGGTGGAGAAGGGGGGATGGGAATCTCCCTCTGTAGGAGCCCGTCTTTCAGGGAAACAAAGAAGGAGGGATAGTCTGTGGGCACAGGGCAGTTAAAGCCAAAATCTACTTCTTCTGCTAGGTAAGATGGAGACTCAGAGATGGAAATTCCTAAGTGTGGGAACATTCAGATTTCATGGCACTTTCCCATGGGGTGAGAGATCTTGTGTTTGCTGATCACAGAGAGTATGCAGGTAGCCCCCCAGTTGAGGGAGGGTCCCACTTACCCTTTTATTTCTAACTGGGCTCCTTTAGTATGATCCTTTCTGTAACAGTCCTCTGTTCTCGTCCTTCTGCTGTCTTGTCTTTATCCTTTGTCTCAGTGGAGATGATGCGCACCTTTATTTCTTCTTCTTGTGCTCAATTTCAACTACTTTGAGTTCTCTTCAGTCCAATTTTTCTCCTTCTGGATGGAGCTTTTGACAAAGCTGCCTCTAATTGGCCATCTTGCCCTATCCTCCCCACTACTTGAATGTATTTTTTTCTCTCATATAGTTGTTCACCAACTCATTCCAATTTAGTATTATGTACATGTGATGTTTCTTTTTCCAGTCTTGTGTACTTTGCTTAGGAGAATGTTCTCCAAATTCATCCATGTTGTTACAAAATCTTCCTGTTTTTTGTGGCAGAATGATTTTCCATGTATACATATACATCAATTTATTAATGCAGTCATGTGCTGAAGGTCACTTGGGTTGTTTACATGTTTTTTCACTTGTGAATTATGCTGAAATAAACATTTGAGGGCAACTGCTCTTATGGTAAAATGTCTTTTTTTCTTTGGGGTAGATACCTAGTAATGGGACTGCAGGATCAAATGGTAGGCCTACTTTTAGTTCTTTGAGTAATCTCCATGCTTTCCAAAGGGGCTGTAGTAGTTTGCAATCTCACCAACAGCACGTGATTGTTGCCTCCTCTCCACACCCACATCAGCCTTTGTTGCTTTGTGACCTTACAATATGGGTCATTCTCACAAGGGTTAGGCAATATCTCAAACTGATTGCATTTTTCCGATGTGTTTATTGGCCATTTGTCTGTCCTCATGAGAAAAGTTTCTGGCCTTGTCTCCTGTCCAGTCTTTTTTATCAAATCATAACTGTGTACATTAATGCATTTATGGGCTACAATGTGCTGATTTTGATATTCAATGTGGAAAGCTTACATCAAACTTATTAACATAACCATCACCTCACTTACTTATTTGTTCTGGTAAGAAATTTGTACTCTACTCCTACTAGTTTTAAAATTTCCTTTGCATTATGCACATTAGATGAGATCCCACCAAATACCCTCCCTCCTCGGGGGCTCCCTCTTCCCCTCCCCTTTCACTCCTCATCCTTCCTTCTTTCTAGACTATAGTTCTATTTTATCATTCAGATGAATGTGTAAGTGATTATATATTGGTTTCATTAAAGTATTGAGTACATTGGATACCACACTGAATGTGCCCAATCTCATCCTGCTCAGTTTTTAATGGGATTGTTCACACTTTTCTTGTTGATTTTCTTGACTTCTTTGTAGTGTCTGGTTATCAGCTCCTTGTCAGATTCAGAGCATGCAAATATCCTTTTCCCATTCTGGATATTGTCCCTTTCCTTTATTGGTTGTGTCCTTAGCTGTGCAAAACCTTTTTAACTTGATCAGGTCCCATTTATTTGTTTTAGTTGTTGCTGCAATTGCCAACGGAATCTTCTTCATGAATTATTTCTCTAGGCTGATAAGAGCTTTCAGCAGCAGGAGGCTAGGGTGAGGGGCATCATAGGCTGGGAGGGCTGGGGAGCTCCTCCCCCAACAGCATCCTGGCTCCTGAACCCAGTTGAGGTGCCCACTGCACCCATAGGAACACCAAGCCAGGAGAGTGCCTCTATCCTGCCTGAGGAACCCCTCTCTGAGTGACTGCATGAAATTCAGGCTTCTACCTCTGCCCCTTCCCTGTTAACCAGCCCTGGCACTTGTTCCCCTCCTGTGGGGAGGGAGGGGGTGGTTCTGCCACCAGACTACAAGGGCAGCCTCAGACAGACAGACCACTAGAGTTCATGCCCAGATTGCAACACCTGTTTGTGTAGTTTCTCTTTGTGTCTCTTGGAATCTTCAAGGTCCAGGCCTCTCCACCTTAATTTTTTTTACTAAAGGGAAATGGAAGGGCATTTTGGTGATTTTTGAGACAGTATTGCAGTCTAGACCTGGAGGCTTGAGGCCATGGGGAAAGGAGAGAATGTCCAGGCCTTAAGTGTCACAGAGCAATGTGATTCTGGATGGCCAGGGATGGGAAAGTGTGATAATTTGGTGGTGGTGTGCATGTGGCATGGGGAAAGGAGGCTGGAGGACGATGGTCCACAACCTGGGCTCACAATTCCAGCCTGTAGAGGAATGAGGACCCTGGAGGGAGGATGAGGTCCCAGAAGAAAGAAACTTGTCCTCACGTGAGGGAGGGGCCCTCAGGTAAAAGAGAGGGGTCTACAAGGGAAGGAAGGACCCCCAGGAAAGGAGAGAGGCCCCATATGATTGAGACGTGACCTTGGTGAAGGAGAAAAGGTTCCTTGGTGAGCCATCTCCCTCCCCAATGCTGATGACCTCAGGGAAGCCCTAGGCATTGTGCTCACAGGAGGAAGTTGTTATCTGCTCATTGGAGGTGAATGATGACAGGAATTCTCTGAACCAAACAGCTTTAAAGAATGGAAAAGGCTTATAATTGGGTTATAGCTTTCATATGAAAGCTATAAATTGGTTTCATAGTAGAATTGAGTACATTGGGTACTTTTTCTTCCATTCTTGAGATACTTTGCTAAGAAGGGGAAAGAGGAGAGGGAGGGTAGGGTAGGAGGTAGAATGGGTGGAGGAAGGGTAATCAGTGGGACCACACCTATCGTGCATTTTACAAGGGTATATGTTAAATTTACTAAATGTAGAATATAAATGTCCTTAACACAATAACTAAGAAAATGCCATGAAGGCTATGTTAACCAGTTTGATGAAAGTACTTCAAATTGTATTTAAAATCAGCACATTGTACCTCATGATTGCATTAATGTACACAGCTATGATTTAATAAAAAGAAATACAAAAATACAAAAAAAAAGAGTGGAAAGGGTTTATTCTTATCTGCCCCATTATTTACAAATAATGAGTGCTTATCTTTTTTTAAATTGGGGGAAAAGAAAAAAGTGGCAAGAAGAGAAAGAGGTGAATTGAGGTCTCTGAGATCAACACAACTATGCCTAGGTTGAGGTTCTTCTCTATTGTTCCTGAGCTTCATTTTAAGGACATCTGGTCACCTGGTGGGATTCTACTTTCTTTATATGGCACCATCTTAAGATGAGTTTTCACCAAGTCAGTGGCTTTCCCTTGAAGTCCAAGGGTAGTATAGCCCCCAAGGGTGGATTCTTCCTGGCCTTGACACTTTCTGGCTCTGTCCCCAGCTGGAGCTGTAGCCTGACCAGTATATTGGATCTGTCCAGAGAAGTTGGGCAGGAAATCAGAGGTGGTGCTGATGCTGTTTGATGGGGAGGGCCTGAGCTGGAAACACTTGTTGAAACCAGCTGTGGAGATCTACCAGCAGGTAAGGGAGGCAGCTGGTCTAGGATGCATCCCTCCACAGACCCCTCCCAACTCTGGGCTCCTGACCACGTGAAATTGTCTTGGGCCTCTGTTCTGGTGGTGTTCCAACAGAATTGCCCCAGAGCCAAAGGCCGGGCAACCCTCCCCACCTGCATCCTGCCCATTTCACATCAACTAGTGATGCTAGCCTGAGGTCCACCTGCCAAGGAGAAAGAATACCTCAGAGGAGGCACGAGTGCATGGGGAAGGTGACATGGGCTAGGGAAAGGCCTCTTGTCTCAGCAGCATCAAAGGCCACAGAAACCAATGATGTTTGGTCCCAGGGAAAAAGACCCATTAGGCTGAGGGGTATATTTCACTTCCACCAAGAAAAAGGCATGTTATAGAGCAAAGTCATTGCCTGTACTTCCCGTCCATGGCCAGTCCATTGCAGGCAATTAATGGTGGCCCCACATTCTGTTCTTCTTGAACTTGCAATGGAGCTACCACCACTAATGCAGCCTGTGACGTGGGCAGGATGCAGGTGGGGAGGGTTGCCCGGCTGGTGGCTCTGGGGCAATTCTGTTGGGATGCCACAAGAAAAGAGGCCCAAGACAATTGCACATGGGCAGGGGTCCAGGGCTGGGAGAGGGCTGTGGAAGGGAGTGGACAGGCAAGAACAAGGGACTGAGAGAGAGCTGTGGATGGGGACCACCAGAAGGAACTGGGGGCTATGAAGGGGCTGTGCAAAAGTGAGGATGGGCAGAGACCAAGGAAGGGGCCATGAACTGGCAGCGGCAGGCAGGGACCATGAATGAGGAGAGGTTAATGACCTAAATAGGTCGAGAGGGCACAAGAGGCAAGGAGGTGGCATGAGTGGGGTGGGCAAAACAGGCTGGGGATGGAGAGGGATGGGTGGAACATGTGGGAAAATTGAAGGGCAGCAGGGGTAGGAGAAACATTGGTTTGCTGAAACAGAGGAGATAAAAAGCCAGATAAAAAGTTACATCTACATAAGCCATCGCAGAGAGATCAAGGAATATTCAATATATGTGGATGAGTGAAATGTTAGTCTAAAACAGCTACATTATATATATTTTTGACTACATGACATTCTAGAAATTGCAAAACTGTAAAAGCAGTGAATATCTCAATAGTTGCCAAGGTTTGTGAACAAACAGCAGAGATAAAGCAGTAAGATAAGGGGAATTTGAGGGCAGGGAGAGTGCATCATGTGAGGACACAATGGGCAAGATGGTTTTGAACATGTCACAATTGACAGAAATGCCCAGTGGAAAGAGTGAACCTGACTGGAAATGATTCTCTTTAGAGAATCAGGTACATGTTTTGGATGTAACAAATGTATCCCAGTAAGTGAAGATGTTATTGATAGTTGCAAATAGGACATGGCGGAGAGAGGAAAGATTGATAAGGGAACTTGAATCCATTTTGATGTCAATCTCAAACTCTTCTAGATGAGATTATGCATTTATTATTATTATTATTA
>NW_003852761.1:36936-37725 GCF_000181295.1 Otolemur garnettii
TAGTGTCATAGCTCACAGCAACCTCAAACTCCTGGGCTTAAGCTATTCTCTTGCATCAGCCTCCCAAGTAGCTGGAACTAGATGCCTGTGACAATGCCTGGCTATTTTTTGGTTGCAATTGTCATTGTTGTTTAGCAGGCCCAGGCTTGGCTTTAACCTGCCAGCTTCACTGAATGTGGCCAGAGCCCTATTCACTGAGCTATGGGGGCCGAGCTGAGATTATGCCTTTATTAAAAATCATCATTTGGTGGGTGGAGACAAGATGGCCTACTGGAGCCAGCTTTCTACTTATGATCCCATCCAGAAGGAGAGCTATGTCATTCTCTGTGACCATAAACACCCACAGCTTAGCTCTCATATATAAGTGTGAACATGTAACATTTGTTTTCACATTTCTGAGTTACTTCATTTAGTATGAATGCCCTCCAGTTTCCTATTCTGCCTAGAGGAAGTAATTAGCTGTTGCCATGGAGATAAAGTCTTGATTTCCTTGTTTGTTTTCATCTGGGCAGGATTTTTGCACAAAGGGTGACATGTTACTCCGGTGAAGGTCCTAAAACACCAAAGGTTACACTAGGCTTTATGGGGGACACAACTTGACCTTCTAAGAATAGTTCCCTAAGGCCACAAATGGGGCCATGCCTGCAGGGGGAGAAATCTGTCCAACTTGGCCTTGTCTCTGTGAGTGACTAAGGCCAGCTGGCAAATAGAACCAGAGCTGGTCTCTAGTGCTGGGAACCTGCTGGATAGCTCCCAGACAGGCCCCGTCACCAATGCCGATTGACTAAA
>NW_003852761.1:37882-41421 GCF_000181295.1 Otolemur garnettii
AGCTCAGGCCTGTCCAGAAGACCCACAGGGTCTCAGTCTCTGCTCCATGCTCTCCACCACCTTCACCTGGAGGGATGAACCCTCTGGGAGCTCAGACCTATCCAGTTGCCACTCCCTCACTGCAGTGTAGGGGTTGAGGAGACTCTTCAGATGGCAAAATCCCTCTGTATCTAATGAGTAGTCTTTTTTTTTTTTAGAGACAAAGTCTCACTTTATCTCCCTCAATAGAGTGCTGTAACATCACAGCTCACAGCAACCTCCAACTCCTGAACTTAGTCCATTCTCTTGCCCCAGCCTCCTGAGTAGCTGGGACTTCAGGCACCAATCACAACACCAGGCTATTTTTTGTTGCAGTTTGTCCAGGGCCAGGTTTGAACCCACCGCCCTTGATAATGGGGCCGGCACCTTACCCACTGAGTCATAGGCACTGCCCTCCAATGAGTAGTCTTTATGCCTGGGACCACACACTCCTTTACATCATTTTCTGCACCAGTCTCCGCCTCCTCTCCTCGCCTCCTGGTCTCCTGGAGTCCCTCTCTGTCTCACTATGCCCAGGCAATGCTGTTTCTCTGTGGGGACAGTCCAGTAAGAAGTGGATGACGTCCATCTGCCTAAATAACTCAAGAGATCATCCCAGTGAGATGTTTCTTATTTCCTCTCTTGGGGAGACCCCCAGTATATTCTTTTCTTTTTTTTTAACTTTTTTTGATCAACATAGTGTAGGTGTGCCAGGAAAGTTTAACTCTAGGTTCAAGTGTACTGTGAGATCAAATAGGTGGAAAAACATTGCTCTAGAGCAACTACTAGCAAAACCATTATATATTATTAATTTTAATAAAAAACTATAAAAATATCATACAGAAAGAACTTTTAATAACTCAGACCTATCAGGATGAAAGTTTGGGTTACCCTATCAGATGAAGAATCACAAACAGGGGGCAGCACCTATGGATTAAGGAGTAGGGCTCTGGCCCCATATACCGGAGGTGGTGGGTTTGAACCCGGAGCCAGCCAAAAATTAAAAAAAAAAAATCACAAACAGGTGAGGTAGTTTCTGAAGGCAAAGAAAGAATAAAATGGACAATGAAAGAATAAGGTGACCAGATTTTAACATAGGTAAAGCAGGACACCATTGACCAGGGGGCGGGGCGGTTTCTTAATTAAAAATTTGGTCTATGTGGAGCAACAAAAATTTTCATAGAACACAAAAATAGTATTGTAATATATATTTTTTAATTTCTTCTTTTTTTCTTTTTTCTTTTGAGACAGAGCCTCAAGCTGTCCCCCTGGGTAGAATGCCATGGCATCACAGCTCACAGCAACCTCCAACTCCTGGGCTCAAGCGAGTCTCCTCCCTCTGCCTCCCAAGCAGCTGGGACCACAGGCATCTGCCACAACGCCAGTCATTTCTTGGTTGCAGCTGTCACTGTTGTTTGGTGGGCCTGGGCTGGATTTGAACCCGCTACCTTAGGTGTATGTGGCTGGCACCTTAGCCACTTGAGCCACAGGTGCTGAGCCTTAAATTTCAACATAAGTACAATTTTCAAATATAATACATTAAAAAAATTATGTATAGTATTATTTTATTCTTTGGCATTTTTCTCATTTGAGTGAATTTTTTTAGTAGATTGTTGTCGTTGTTTAAAAGGTCATGAAATTTTTCACAAGAATTTGTTAAATTATATTTCACACATAAAATGGCTTTCAAAGTCTCAACACTTAATTGTGATTTTTCTGATGTCCACACTTTATTTACCATAGAAAAAACACGTTCAGTAGCAGCATTAATTCCTGGTAAGGACAGCGCATATCCCACAATTTTTAGTGCATTATTGTATGGAACATGGTTTGTTTCAAAATGATGAAATATTTCTAAACATTTGTTCTCTATTGTAATTTTTGCTGATGCCCAAGATTTAACCTTTTTCTTAGCAATATACTTTTTTAGTAATGATACCTCATAAGTCATAAGTGTCACTTTCAAGGCTGGCGCTAGACTTTTTGCCACCACTATAAAATATAAATAATACGAGTACTTTCTGCTAAATTCATGAAATAAATAAATAAATTACTTACCTAAATTATCTGAATAGCTGAGTTGTTGACATCACTTGTTTAACCAGCACTAGCACGCAGTACCATATGTATCATCTGAGAGACAGTTACAAAATGTTTTCGTTATTGCCAGTGACAAAAAATGCCATTGTTCATTAAGTCCAAACAATGGTGGTTGAATTCTAACAACTGATCAACAGTGCAAATTTTGATAATCAGTTCTCGATAATCAGTTCTCAATAATTATTTGTTATTATTAAAGTTTAACATTATAAAATTAACAAAAATAATATAAAATTCATTTCCTGGCGAAATAGCCACATGGCAGCCCAAAATCGTCTATTCTCTTCCCGTTTTCCCACTGTTCCCCAGCTTGTCATGCATTCTTTCCAAAAATTGGGACTTTTTAAAAACACTGTGGGATGCGGGACAAATTGTTAAAAATCGAGACTGTCCTGCCGAAAGCCAGACATATGGTCACCTTATGAAAGAAGTCAGTTACAAATACCATCTACAAATGTATTGATACTGGAATTTCTTCTTCAGTAGGTCCTTGGTCTCAGGGATTGGAAGGATGAATCCATGACCACAGATCAGCGGTAAGACAGGATTTATTTCACAGAAAAGAATACAGAAAAAGCACCAAAGCTTTTGGCAGAGGAAAAGACTTAAGTCGAAAAATCTCTCTGGGTCCTTTGTCTAGGAGGATATATATAGAGAGAGAGCCTAACAAATGAATGGATACAAGCCCTTCAATTCTCATGCCTAGGAAACTTACATGAAATTGACCATGGCTGGGAAATGGGGTTTTCCCTTTAAGCCACAAGTGCAAAGGGAGGGAGACTGAGGCCAGGGCGGAAACACTATAGTGCTCCCTGAGCTGGCAACCTGATGGTGTCCACCAGGAGTTGTCCGGCCCCTCTAGCCACTGGAGCCTCCTGTGCTGCCCCCCATCCTCAAACCCACTGATTCCTCTACTGGCTGCCATGCACCAATACTCTTGGGCAGAGGTAGCAGGTCCTCCCCTGGACTCAGCCAAACTGGCTGGGGCTCCACCTGCCCTGTATCAATTCTCCCTCTCCAAGTAGAAACTCTAACTGGTATTAGGGAAAAAAGCCAAAGATTCCATCCAACTGTTTCCTGCTGAATCCAGCAATGACAGAAGGGGGCAGTTAAGGTTTCTCTAGAGTGAGGGTGATCCAGGGGTCCATGATAAAAATCAGGTCTTGGATTGGAACCATCTTTACTGTCTGTGGCTTGATGACATTGTTTCTGGAAGACACAAATCTGATTAGCTCATTAAAAGGCAAGGGTAGGGCTCGGCGCCTGTGGCTCAAGCAGCTAAGGCGCCAGCCACATACACCTAAGGTGGCGGGTTCGAATCCAGCCCCCGGGCCCGCCAAACAACAATGATGGACTCAACCAAAAAATGGCCAGGCATTGTGGCGGGCACCTGTGGTCCCAGCTACTTGGGAGGCTGAGGC
>NW_003852761.1:41534-45560 GCF_000181295.1 Otolemur garnettii
AAAAAAAAAAAAAAAAGGCAGGGGTAGAACAGTGAAAGGAGGGGGTTAGTTATGGTGTCAGTGGTGTCAGGTTGTAAATAACAAAGTGTCAGGCAAGGTGAATTGGAGGGATGAGTTTTGATTATAACTAGATCTTCAGGAGAGAAAAGCTCTTTCAGTGTTGAATGTGAAAATGTAGTTGGGAGATTTTTAAGGATTTGTTGAAATTTAGCTAAAGAAGTAACATGTTTTAGTAATTCTGTAATTTATTGATCTAATAATAAATCATTAGTTTAAAAGGGTCATCCATATAATAATTTAAATGAGTTACAACTGAGTTTCTGAGGTAAATTTTTTATTCTAAGGAGAACAATGGAAAGTAATTTAGTCTAAGGGAGATGAGTCTCTTGAGTTAGCTTTCATTACTGTCCTTTGACTTTATCATTCATTTTTTTCTACCTTCCCAGAGGATTGGGGCCTTGAAGAACAGTATAGGTGGTATCTTATGCCCAGGCCTTCAGATATTCATTCTCTGCATAATAGCTGATTTGAAGGCAGGCCCATTGTCACTTGGCATACTATGAGGGAGTCCAAACCTGGGGATAATCTTATGTTTATCACTAAAGCCTCTATAACTCCCTGGGCCTTTTCTGTCTTGCAGGGGAATGCTTCAACCAAATTAGTAAAAGAATCCACAAATACCAGCAAATATTGTATACCATGTGCCTTGGGGAGAAGAATAAAATCTGGATATCTCCTGGATATTTACCTTGTTTTTTATACCTAAACTCTGGGGCTAAGACTTGTTCAAACAAGCGAGGCCTATCCCTAAACTGCTGGGGTAACACAGTCCATGTGAGCTGTGTGTTAGAAGAGTTTTCAAAAGCAAAAAGGTATTGGTAATTCTGATGAAGAATAATGCAGAAAAAGGAATCTTTTAAGTCTAGGACTGTGAAACAGGCAGCTTTTTCAGGGATTTGAGAAAATAAAGTATACCGACTGGGAATTGGAGGATGGAGAGAAATGACTGGCATTTATAATGTGGAGTTCTTGTATTAGTTCTGTCAAGTTCTGTTTGACTTTGGCACGCCTTGAATAGGAGTGTTACATGGACTATTAAAAGGTATTAGTAATTTCTGTTGCTTTAGATTCTGTATCTTAGCTTCTGCTTTTACAGGGTATAGTTTTTTATTAAGATAGATGGTGGGATTTTTTTTTTTTAAAGTTTTTGGGTAGGGCTGGGTTTGAACACACCACCTCCAGAATATGGGACTGGCACCCTACTCTTTTGAGCCACAGGCACCACTGATGGTGGGATTTTTTTTTAACTTAATTTGGACTGGTTGAGCATATTTTGGTCTTCTCACTTGTCCCTCAGTAGCCCATACTTCTGGGTTAATTTCTGTCTCTAATTAGGGAAGTCATAGCATAGGTTCTTATCCCATATTTATATAAATGGTTATTCCTGCTTTAGTTAGTGTGGAGTAGGGGCTGTGAGATGGCAGGGCCCCCACAGCTTGGGAGATGTATGGGGACATCCCGCATCTACTTATCCTCCTTCTCAGAGAAACAACGTATTTTCTCTGAAGCTTCAATCTTTCATTACAGAAGAAAAATGTGTTTTTCTTAAGATTTTAGCTTTTAACTTTACAGCTGCACTTCTAAGTAGTCATGCACATGTTCCCACTAAACTTGTAAATATGTAGCTTGAACATATTTTAGAGGTTACACAGTAGTAATAGATTATGTTCACTTAGGGATTTGTGCCTGTTTCTCTTATCATGATTAAATTGAAAATGTGTCTCAGAGTTGAGAAACAACTCTGTACTGCCTCTATAAAATAAAGCTGTTTTTGAGCATTAGAGTGCTGGTGGTAACTGAAACTATCCCAGACCTCCCAATCCCACCTTTGCTTCTTGTGTGCTCTTTCTCATTCCCCACCATTCCCAGTCTGGCCCTTTAGTCCTCACACAGGTTTGCAAAAAATTAGTATGTCCCTCCCCAAAAGGGGAATAGGACTTTCATGCATGATTAGGAAGACATGAGAGAACAGCCAATCACCCCAATTTCAGCTTAAAGGCTCAGAGAATAATTTAGTAACCAGCTTTTCAGACATCCCATGTATAGTTACAGATTTGGAGGATAGAAGACCAGGGTTGGAGAGGAGTACAGAAAAGGTTGCTCCAGTGTCCAGAAGAAATTCTGTTTCCGGTCCTTCACTATGAGGCAGACCCAGGGCTCTGGAGGGGTGATGACACAGCTGAAGCCATGAGAATCTTCCCTGGGCACTCTCAGTCCAGGGAGGCTGAAGGGATCACTGTCCCAAGAGGTCTTTGCCTCTGGGAACAGGATGCCCTCCAGTGGTCACCCTTGCATTCTGAACAGGGGTGAGGTGGCTTGCTCAGCAGGTGGTGCTGACAGGGGCAGTCTCTCTTGAAGAGGCCAGTCTGACCACATTGGAAGCATTTGTTTGTAGCTCCTCTAGCTTCCCATTGCCCCTGAATGGTGACTGTTTGTTAGAGTGCCATTATTAGAGCTGTCATTCTTTTTGTATCCCTTCTTTCTTTTTTCTCCTTTTCCTCCCAATCTTAATAATAAAAGATGTCTGTGACCATTTTAAGAAGGTTCTCCAGATAATCTGAGCCTAGAACCAATTTCTGGAGTTTTCTTCTAATTTCTGGGGCCATGTGAATGATAAATTTATCTTTTAAAATAATTTGGAACTCTTGCTCAGTGCCTTTGGCTCAAACAGCTAAGGTGCCAGTCACATACAGCTGAGCTGGCAGGTTCAAATCCAGCCTGAGCTCGCCAAACAACAATGACGGCTGCAACCAAAAAATAGCCAGGCCTCATGGCAGGCACCTGTAATCCCAACTACTTGGGAGGTGGAGGCAGGAGACTCACTTGAGTCCAGGGGTTGGAGGTTGCTGTGAGCTGTGATGCCACAGTACTCTACCCAGCGCAACAGTTTGAGGCTCTGTCTCAATAAATAAATAAACAAATAAAATAATTTGGAACTCTAAGGAGTCAAGTGTCAACTCAGTGTGTTTTCTCATTGCTTCCCTAAGCTGCTCAAGAAAGGCTGAGGGAGTCTCATTTTGCTCCTGGTAAATAGTAGACAACTTAGAATAATTCATAGGCTTTTTTTTGGATTGATGTAAACCTTCCAGGATATAAATTAGAAAATGTTTACACTACCAGTCACCTTGTTTCTCAGGGTCCCATTCAGGATCCTTAAATGGAACTGTCTTTCCATGGAGTATCTGTCTCTTTCTTCAGAGGACATACTGCTATCAATATTGAACCACATGAACCACAAATCACCCTACTTCCTAGTCTTATCCATGACTTTATTTTTCTCATTAAAAGTTAAAGTTTGATCTAGTAGTAGCATTACATCTTTCCAACAGAGGTCAAAGTTTTGTCTTAATCCTTGGAGAACATTTGTGCACACATCTGTGTCATCAGAAAATTTCCCCAAATCAACCTTAATTTGCTTTAAATCTGTGAGAGAAAATGGAGTGTATATTTATACATTTCCCCTTTCACACCTGCAGCTTCAACCAAGGGAAACAAAGAAGGATATGGTTGCTTTCTGTGGTCCCAACAGGAACAGAAGAAACTCTGTGAATAAACTCTGAGGTCTTCTAAAGGCATGGAGGAAGGTGCGGGAGAAATAGATAGCAGGTTTGAACTAGGTGGTGACAGCATCTCTCTCAGGAATCCCCAGTCATTTTGGTCATTTGGAGAAGTTATTGCAGCCAAAAGAGCTGAAACTATCTTATAGGTTTTACACAATTGGGTGTTGTCCCTGAGAAAAAAAGAAAGCTTGCACATAGGGCACTTCAGACCACTTCCTTTCTTGTTTACAAAATATGTCTAATTGAAAAATAGTATCGGCTCGGCTCCTGTGGCTCAAGTGGCTAAGGCGCTAGCAACATATACCTAAGGTGGCGGGTTTGAATACAGCCTGGGCCCACCAAACAATGATGGCTGCAACCAAAAATAGCTGGGCGTTGTGGTGGGTACCTGTGGTCCCAGCTACTT
>NW_003852761.1:45844-47038 GCF_000181295.1 Otolemur garnettii
AAAAAAAAAAAAAAGGAAAGGAAAAATGGTATCGTAATTTGGAGTACCCTCTGTGGCAACTGTTCACAATTGGAGAGTTGATACTGAGGCCAGGCCTGGATGCAGAAGAAAACCATACATTCTTTTTTCAGGGTCTGGGGAACAACCATGTCCCAGTGCTTCAAAATATAGCCCAGCAAAGTGTTCTCTTGCTGAGAGAATATGTTATCTATCTGTGGGAAAGAAATGCTGCAAGCACTCTGAGCCCATTCCCCTGCCCTCTCCCGTTCCCCCACCCTCTCCCACCTCCTCTGGTTCTGGCCCTCTACTGTTCCTCTGCCCTCTCTCCCAGCCCATTCCCCCACCCTACAGGCTTTCCCAGTCAGTTCCCATGCCTCCCAGAGTCAAAAAACAGGAAGTTCCATGTTCCACAACCCCGCCCCCCACCCGCAAGTTCTCAGTGGATGAACAATGGTGGAAATCCACCAAGGCTGTATTAATTGTGGTTATATAACTATAAGCATTGTGATTTAAGATATATCCATTGTCAACCAAGGCTGTATTAATCATTGTTACATAACTGTAACCATTGCTGTATCCATGACTACCCAAGCTGTAACCCCCTCTAACCAGCCACATTTTCTGCTTCTGTAGTATGCGTGCACAAAAATTATATAAGGCAACCTGCCCTCTACTGGGACAGACTGACTCAGAGAAGTAGTCCCCTGCACAGATTCAATAAATCTCCTATTAATTATACTTAAGTGGAATCCCAGTCTATACTTTCAGGTTGCAGGGGTACAACAGAATAAGTGTCCAGTGCTTTAATTAATCCCATCCACTGTGTTTCAGGGCTGTCAAAGCATTCTTTGACCAACCTAGGAAGCTTTCCAGTCAAAGGAAGCATTCTTCCAATGCTTAGGGAAGAATCCCTGAGGAGAGTAGCCTCTTCAGCCCCTGTGCTTATATGGATTTAGCCACAATTACCAGTGTAGCACTTTGTTACCCATAGGGTCTCCTGTGGTTATTACTTGCCACAGCAGAGCCTGAGAAATCAGGTATCCAAGAGCCTGGCCCCCACCTGATGCAAGTTCTTCCCCTTTCTGCACCTGCCATTGAGTATAAGCCTGTCAATCAAAGTGAGATGAGCCCCACACCCAGCACAGTGCTTGCACATGTAACCCTTTATAATATTTATGAACTTTTTTTTTTTTT
>NW_003852761.1:47789-49645 GCF_000181295.1 Otolemur garnettii
GCTGAGGGGCTGAGCCTGCACTTCTTCGTTCTTAAGAGACTGAACTATAGCTTAGGTTTTAGGGTCACCTTTTCTTTGGGTGTTGTCCAGACTTCCCTTCACAGGCTCCTAGTTGCCCAGAAAAGCTGTGTAGGGAGTCATTTTGGCCTTTGTTTGGAGCCAATTTAGAGGCCTCTGTTTACATGACTCAGCTTTTTTCTTTTTTTTTTTTTTTTTTAAATGGGCAAAAAGCTAATTAAATTTAATATTACAATGACAAAATTTTTTTTTTTTTGAGACAGAGTCTTGCTATGTCACCCTTGGTAGAGTGCTGTGGCATCACAGCTCACAGCAACCTCCAACTCTTGGGCTTAGGTAATTCTCTTGCCTCAGCCTCCCAAGTAGCTGGGACTACAGGCATCTGCCACAACAACCAGCTATTTTTTGTTGTTGTTGTTACAGTTGTCATTGTTTAGCTGGCCTGGGCTGGGTTCGAACCTGCCACCCTCAGTGTATGTGGCCAGCATCGTACTCACTGAGCTATGGACACCACCTTAATTTTGCAATGAAAGGCAATAAAAAGAACCTTGCAACATGTCCACAACATGTGAAAAATACCAGGAAGAGACAGTACAAATTTAACTAATTACATAAAACAACCTTTTACCAACAGTCAAACAAAGAATGCAAACTACAAGGAGAGAAAGAAAGTGGCAGGAGTCTATAGGGATAAACAGAAATTTGGGACCATGGAAGACAAGAGCAAGTAAAAGAGCTTGGAGAGCACATTTTTCAGAAGGCCATCCAGTGCCCTGGGGTCAGAACCATTGCTGGGGACCCCAGGATCTCTGGGGCTAGTTCTTTGCTTAGTTCTCAGCCAGAGAAAAGGAGTCTATACAGAACAGGTTCAAAGCCCTAACACTCCCTTTGGCTCCTTTCTGGAGCCAAGAGGAACTAGAAAGTTTGTTCCCTAGCAGCCTCTCGCCTGTGACCTGGAGGTCAGCAGCCACACCATACACTTTACGGGATGATTGGCATCAACATTACTAGTCTCCATTATTATAACTATAGAGAAAAATAGGATAGAGATATGTGGTTCCACTGAATTTCTCAGTGAATCTATGTCTGGGATCCTCTGTATGAAAAAATTTCAAATGAATTTAATTTTTTAATTTTTATTTTTGCATTCATGTAATCTATTTTTCTTGAGTTCATTGTAATAATCTGTATAGATTGTCCAGTAATTTATTTCTAATTTAAAATATTCCATGTTTCTAGATTTTTGTGCTGTTGAGATTGAAGTTTAAAAAATAATAATATGGAAAAATAAAAGTTTTAGCAATTTTTACTCAACGTCTCAGGGTCTCAGGGTTTTCTGTTGTCAGGAGGGGAACATTACTGCATCACTTGTGTTTAGTCTTCATATTGACTACATGAGAAAAAATGGGGCATATAATCAGAAGTAATTTGAAGAATGTTCTAATTGTATTTAAAATAAAAAAAACTGAGCCTACCTTTCTCTTCATCAATATTTAGACTGACAAATATAAGTTTGAATAAAAACAAATAGAAAATGACACCATAAATGAAGAATGGTATAAGGAGATAAAACTCTGAAAAAACAGATTCGTTAACACTTAAATTATACTTGGTTTTGATACAATTTCTATCCATCTACACATATATATTTATGACAAGAGGTTTATGCATAACTCAAAGTTTTATATAAATGAGAAATTCACACATTTACAATCATATGAAGTGATGTTAAAATCACCTTAGAAGGCTTGGCGCCTGTGGCTCAAGTGGCTAAGGTGCCAGCCACATACACCTAAGGTGGCGGGTTTGAATCCAACCCGGGTCCACCAAACAATGAT
>NW_003852761.1:50156-52881 GCF_000181295.1 Otolemur garnettii
GCAGCCATCATTGTTGTTTGGCGGGCCCAGGCTGGGGATTCGAACCTGCCACCTTAGGTGTATGTGGCTGGTGCCTTAGCCGCTTGAGCCACAGGCGCCGAGCCGAGAAAAGACTTTCTAAGTAATATCAAATGACAATAGAAACCATGAATTATAATATAACCAAAATGTAATATGTAAATTACCGTGTGCAAATTTGTTTGCATAATTTTAAATAAATACTGTAATAAATTAAAATTTAAACTGACATTACTTTTACGGAGTCCAAGTATTGATAAGGAGAAAACATTTTGATTGGAGGCTAAGGACCTACGTTTTCATAATTAATTATATCAATACTAACTGAATAGTACAGTAAGTCTTGCCATAAACAGGTATTATTCTTTAAGATGAGAGATTACCATTTTATATTTCATGTTTTAAAATAAAAACATGTTCATAAATATTACTTGGTGCAGATATCTAAAAATACTCAAAAGTTACCATTATCCACAAATTACCTAACAAATTGAATAGGAAAATATGAGCACTTTCTAAGAGCACAAGTAAATTAAAAGAATTCTTAGGAGTAATCAAACCAAGAAGACAGTTGTCTCTTCAGGTACCGTACAGTCACCTGGACCTCAAGGTTTTGGGGACTGTTCAACAAAGAAAATTACTCAAGGAACTTATCCCAAATAAATTTTTCAAATGTGCAAACCAAATTATTTTCAAATCGTAATTTCTTATAGAGTGTGAAGCAAGGTGAGTGCATCATTTCTAGACGTGTGTAATACAGATAATAGAAAAATGAAGAGTGCTGAAAGAAATTATTGTTCTTACTATAATTGGATACCTGGCTGAAATATCTTTACTAAATAAGAGTAACATAAAATATTTTTGGAAGTAAGAAATAATGGAATGAGGTAAAATACTGATAACTTATCACCAATAGAAGCTTCTTAAAATACAGAAGTTTTCTTATAGGAAGTTCAGGGAAGCAAAACAAAATATTACAAAGTTCTAAAACATGAGACATCAAGTTTTGGAGGACAGTGAACTTTAACAACCACTTGGTTTTTAACTGCTTCAGCTTTAAAATAATTGATATATAATAAATGTAAAATTTGACACGTGTTAATTAAATCAAGTTATCTTCTACAAGAATAATTTAACTAATGGCAGAAGAACCTATTCTTCAGAGAATTACTTTTACTAGGAATCTATGCCACTTATATTGCATATTCTGAAGAATATTAATTATCCTTTTGTCTGAACTGAGTAGCACCAAAGGACTGACTGTGGCATAGGTATTGACCATAAGATGCTGGACACCCTGGATGATTGGGCCATAAGCCCATAACATGGTTGAGTAGAAAGAGATAATTAAATCCACCCAGTACATTACCACAAAGAAACTCACTAGCAGCAGGATGGTCTGGGTGGCCCTCTTCTCTGGGGAGGCTTTAGAGGAAAGCCTGGCGCTATGAAGGTGCTGAGACCGTCTCTCATGCCTGAGCAGGAGGATCACCATGTATGCGCTTGAGAGCAGCATGACTCCTACAAAGGAGACATGCCTTGATAATGACAGAGTAAAAAGAAGACCCCTGA
Source organism: Otolemur garnettii (assembly GCF_000181295.1). Lineage (NCBI taxonomy): Eukaryota > Metazoa > Chordata > Mammalia > Primates > Galagidae > Otolemur > Otolemur garnettii. Next base: position 51,747 of record NW_003852761.1, read on the forward strand.
TGATGGAGCTCATGGGAGAAAGTGAGCAGTATTTATCTAAATTCAGTAGATTTGTCTGGGTCATATTAGAAGTAGCTACAGTATAGAAGATCATGCCACTGTTAAAAGACAAGGTGAAGGACCACAAAAAGAATAAAACATGAACAATGTAATCTGTGGATTTACGTTTAAATCTGGCCAACCAGGAGGTGCTGGGGCTGATGGTGATGGCCTGGAGTATGCTCAGGAGGCTGGTGGTGCAGATGGAGAGATCCTTGAACACTCTGCTCAGGTAGAAAAATGCCTTGCATTTAAAGTCCCTATGAAAATTCAATGACTCAAAGAGTTCTGGAGACCCCAATAACACTGCAATGAAGAACATCACTATGTGAATGAAGGCCAAGTGACAGATGATCAGGTCTGTAGGTTTCAGCCTATGATCCAGAGGAAGTATGAAGAGGCAGAAGAGAAAGAGAAAGGTGTTGGCTGAGATTCCAATACCAACTTGTAAAACCAGGCAGTTTTTAATGGTAGCATAAATGAAATATAGATAGTAGTAGTAGTAGTAAAGGGTAAATAGTAGGTAGTAGTAAAGGTAAATAGTAGGTAGTAGTAAAGGGTAAATACTTGTATATCTGAAAAAAATAATCAGACATTATCAGTGTTTTTGTAGTCAAAATTATCACCACTATAATTTTTTTGTTTCTCTCAGTAATTAACTCTTCTTATTCTATACAAATGATTAAAAATACAGCTGCACAAGAAAACCTGGATGTGGTATGTACATTTTAATCCCACTTTCACAATGTATTTCTTTTAATTAATGGAATTTTCAGATCCATAAAAGAATTTTGTGATTCTACAAGTATCCAGGGTGTGATTGCAAGAAATGGACAAATTATTGTTCAAATTAATTGAATTAGGAACTTCTGGAAATTTCAAGCAGTTCTGGATATTTCAATTGTAAAATATGAAATAATATAAAGTAAAAATATTGCTTTCAGTTAAAGAATTCAATTTGAATTATGTTCCATATATTACAATAGAAATTAAAACCTTGGTATGAGTATCTTAATATAAAATGTCATTTTTAAATTAGTATTCCCTGAGCAAAGTATCACAAGAATGGAGGAAAAAGTATCCAATGTACACACCC
>NW_003852761.1:53147-55651 GCF_000181295.1 Otolemur garnettii
TGTCCAAATTTAAGAATTTTTATATTTTCTATTTCAAATTTAAAATATAATATTCATTATCACAGATGTTTATATCACTGGCTTGAACCAAAATTCATTAAAAACTTGTATTAAAAATGATACAGTTTTAGCATTATGTAGGTATTTATGCAATGCTTCAGTGTATATACCATATGCGTGTTTGTATAAACACGACACATGCACACAATGTATCAGTGTTATTTTTATACCAAGAAACAAATACAATGTATATATAAATAATATTTAATGCATTCATGCATATATATATTATGTAGTGTGTCCTCATTTAATGTCATTGATTTGAAAGTGTCCCATGAAACCCCTTCTTCGGAGACACAGAGGAAAGCACTGCTAGACAAAATGATTGGAATGAAAAGAGGGGCTGAGGCTCTGTCAGGCACACAGCTGACACCCATGTTTATTGAGCTCCTTATAAACTTATCTTAGTAAAGGTTAAAAATAGCAAAAAGAAGCGAAACAAGGTAAGATGTTAAAACTGCCATTAAAACTCCAAATCAGCACAAAACTGCTACTGATCACAAGCACAGTTAAAAAAGGCATTTTTACTTCAGACATAACCACAAAAGTGCCAGGATGTCTGTTCCTGTTTGCCCGTTTCCTTTAAGCTAAAACTGACTACTGTTGTGTAAGTGAGGGGGGAGGTACAGGATACAGCAGCCCACTGCCTCAGCAAGTGTTATCTCCAGCTACAACCTGGCACAACCCACCAGCTATCTTGTCTGTAAACATGTGACTAAAAAAAACAAAACAAAACAAAACATGTGACTGTCTGCTTTTAGGCAGATCTAAACATATCTCAGAATAAGAAGCTTAGAGTCACATTCCTCAGGGAGCACTTGAGAATAAACTACTATGCTTAGGTACGGGGTGGGGGGCTGCACCCCAACATTGATAGGTTCATAAAAACTGTGACTTTAAGCAAAATTATGTATTGGAAGGAAAACAATTTTACCATAGGCAAATTGATATAAACAAAATGCCAAATTTCTATGGAATATAGAAGTTCATTTTGCTTAAAGTTGCAGATTCCAAGGACCTATTAATGACAAATGATGACTTACATGCATAAAACATCAACATATCCACTGTCATATCTGTAGACTGTGCTCGCTATGTCTATTCCTAGCGTTCTTGTCCTTTTTTAAAAAGCACTGCTGTTCCGCTCTGTATTTCCTCATCAATGCACAGCACACAAAATGCTGATGAGAATATAATTGACTCAGCAGTGTTTGTACAGCTGAGTTGAAGTAAGTATTATGCGAATGGTGAAAGAACCACCAAAACAAACTCCTAGAGAACAAATAATGTTCAGCTGAGTCTTTCTACCAGTACACCTTCTGTGGTCTTACTGTTTCTGTCCCCTCAAAATTTATGATAAAATGTCACCATGGGCTGCGTGTGGTAGCTTATGTCTGTAATCCTAGTGTTTGGGGGAGGAAAGGCAGGAGGATCCCTTGAAGCTAGAAGTTCAAGACCCACCTAGGCACAAGAAGAAGGCCTTTGCTCTATAACAAAATTTAAAAATTAATTAATCACAGTGGCGCATGCTGATAATCCCACTTACTCAGAAACCTGAGGCAGGAGAGTCATTTAAGCCTGGAAGTTGGGAGGTTGTAGTGAGCTGTGATCATGAATGCTACAGTACTCCAGCCTTGAGGACAGCGCAAGACTCTGTTTCAAAACAGGAAAATGCAGAAAACCCAAAAAATCTTATCACTAATGTGATTGTATTAGTTGATGAGACTTTTGGGAAGTAATTTGAAAAAAGGTGCCCTCATGAATGACATCAGTACTCCTTTATTAGAACACCCAGAAATCTGCTTTGCTATTTCCACCATATGAAGATGTGAATAGGAGGCACATTCTATGAATTAGAAAACAAGACCTCATCAGGCACTAAATCTTCCAATGTTTAACCCCAACTAATCTTGGAGTTAGTTACCTCGAGAACTGTTTATAAGCCACCCAGTGTATGATGTTTTGTTATCACAGCACGCATGGATAAGAAGAGACAACATCATTCCAATACATTTTTTTCTTTATTCTTCTTTCACATTTCAGAACCTTTGTGATTACATTGAGCCCACTAGTAATTAACAATAACATCTTTACCTTAAATTCAAGTGATTATCAACCTTCATTCCATAGGCAACCTCAATTCTGGTTTTTCTATAACATAATATATTCCCAGGGTCTGTGAACATCCTTGGGTGGGTGGGGTCACTGGTTTGTTTACCATCAATCCTATTAACCAATTTAATTATATTAGACATGATTCTAGCTCTCTTCAAATTTACTTTTAAACCCAGATATCCCTCATATAAAATTTCTTCATCTCCGGAAGAAAGTTCTCAATTTTCTTTTTCTTTTTCTTTTTTTTTTTTTGAGACAGAACCTCAAGCTATCCCCCTGGGTAGAGTGCCATGGCATCAAGCTCACAGCAACCTCCAACTCCTGGGCTC
>NW_003852761.1:55758-83408 GCF_000181295.1 Otolemur garnettii
GGGCTGGGGATACGAACCCGCCGCCTTAGGTGTATGTGGCTGGCGCCTTAGCTGCTTGAGCCACAGGCGCCGAGCCGAAAGTTCTCAATTTTCAATAGGACAATCACTGAATTTTTTCACTTTTTGATATGTATGAGGTTGCAAAAAAATACTCACAAGTCTTTTTCCTAGACATTAGTGAATAAAGTGATAGCCTCCTATGCCTTTATAAATATTTGCATCTTCAATAAAAAATAACTTTTCCTAAGTCTAATCCAGATATTTTCAACATCAGAACAATGTATAAAATTTTATTGAATAATTTAATAATTGTATTATTATGGGGTTTTTATACATCAAACACATTCATTCAAATTCTTTATCTAGACTTATGTTTTCAATGTAGACATTTGACAGTGTTATTGGCTCAAAATCAGAAGGTTATGTGGGAGTTAGAATATTGCTCTAAAACTACTTAATACATATGAGCATATAAAGAAAAATTTGTATATTTTATCAAAAGGTCAAAATGCTTTTAAAAAATATTTGACCTACTGAAGAGACACATTCATCTTCAATGCCCAAAGCAAAAGGTAATAGTTATCACCAATATATACCATTTGGTTTCTGCTGTCATGTTGGAACCAAGATAATATTAGCTTACAGTCTGGTACCAGTAAAACAGTATGAATTACTAATACATGTGTGATTACTTGGCAACTATACATACAGATCATTTAACTGATACACTACATATAACATAACTCATAACCCCGCAGATAAGATTTCTAATATTTTTACTTTTTATCTGATAGAATATCCAGCTCATCACCACTAATTCAGGCCTCCATCTCTAAATGACTATCATATACTCAAAAAAGAGTACATATGCTAGAGCAGTAAATGGCAGCTTCCTCCAGTGTTACTCCTGAGAGCATTGGTGCTGACTTGGACTGAGAGAGCACGTTGGTTCTCTAGATTAAAATTGAGATATAAAGGAGTACATCAGGGAAAAAATGAACTTCAGGGAAAAAATGAGAAACTATTTTAGAATATTTATCTCCCAAGCATTGCATATAAATATTACCTTCAAGTATATAAATACTGAAGTTTATTCAAAATTTATTATTGTTTTTCTGAATGTTAAACTTAACCTAATCCTAAATTTTTATTTGGATATTGTGGAAACCTCACCATGAATGACTCATGGGATTTGGCAAACATGATTAACACCAACACAACCAAAATAGAAGAAAAAACATAAAAGTCATATAGGTTGGTGAGACTGTAGACGAGAATTTGACCCTAATGGATGGCTTAAAAGGGGATAAATCTCAATGTAAAATACATCTCAGCAATTACTCTTAGTAGTGACAGACACTTCTTGTGCTGAGAGAATGAAGTTACTGGGCACTCTCAGAAACAGATAATATAGACCAAATTCATCCTTGTTATTCGTGCTTCATGTTGGGCTACTCATAGTATTTTATATCCCCAAAATATGACCATCACTACATGTAACAGTGGGGAAAATTATACTATTAAAAAAATAGGAACAAAAGAGTGGTCATAAAACTTTACATTTAGATCAGATATTTAAGGCAAGGAGAAGGAGTATGAGAGAAATAAGAAATCATTTACAAGTAACAAAGTTCTATTATGTATATGAAAAATGTTATTTTGGAGAAAATTTAATTTGATACAATTTATTTCTTCATATTTATAGTAGTATCTAAGTTTTAGAATCATATTATTTTATAAATTCTATAACCTAATACAATCTAATATTCTGCCTAATATGTACATATATACATTCCCACATGATTAATATTATCAAATAAAATATTGTTTGCTTTATTATTATATTGATTAGTGATGTAATTTTGCTCACAAATTTTACCAGTCTACTAACAACATTGTGAAACCTGTGTGTAATCATTGACAGCATAAAGTCATGAAGAAGTTTTTTTTTTTTCTTTAAGAGGCAGAGCCTCACTTTGTGCCCCTTGGTAGAGTGCTGTGGCATCACAGCTCACAGTAACCTCCAGTTCTTGGGCTTAGGTGATTCTCTTGCCTCAGGCTCCCGAGTAGCTGGGACTATAGGCACCCGCCTCAATGCCTGGCTATTTTCTTGTTGCAATTTGGCTGGGGCCGGGTTTGAACCCACCACTGTTGGTATGTGGGGCTGGCGCCCTGTTCACTGAGCCACAGACTCCACCCCATGAAGAAGTTTTTAAGTGACAAGGTCAGAGCAAGTTTGTTGGTTCAGAGAAAAAAGATGTCAACCTGAGTAACAGAGCTAATGGTTGCAAGGAAGAAAATGTTTTTCTACCTAGAACAATTTCATGAAATGACCTTCATAACATGTACAAATACTGGAAGAAAAAATTTGATAAGCATTAGATAGCATTAAGTCACTGAAGAACATCTACTGGTTTTGGAAATTGATCTTTGTCAATTGCTGGCAGCATAAGGCAGCTAACAAGGAAGTTATAATTTCAAGGTACTTAATTCTAAGCTCTCCTTAGAAGAGAGAGAAAGAAGTGAAAATAGGGAAAATGTCACAGCAGAGTGAGGAGATAATAAAACAAAAGAATTTTCACCACAAATCCTGTTATGAAATTTGAAAAACTCTTAAAAGCATATTTGACAATTTTTTAAAAATCAACATAACCCAAAAGCTAAGAGCAAAACATACAATTTTTTTTTAGAGAGAAAAAACCTACCTCCCGACATCACAAATCTGTGCATCACAATAATGATAAAATCACAATCATACCAACTGTATCAATTGATCAGTTTGTCCTGTGTGCCTCAGGTTTCCTATTCAGGACCTTCAAAGCCCATCTTCTCAGACATTCTCCTTCCTATGCCTGGAATGCAGGGGCTGTTAACATGACCTATTTAGGACAAACACAATTCTATAATGTTCAGGAACATAGCAACTCACAATTTCTTGATAATTTAATATCTTCGTGGGCCGTAATTCTCTGTCAGCATCATTTTGTTCCTTTCTATTTTCTACCTAATCTAATTCTAACTTCCATCTCTTCTATTTTAAAGAAATATAGGGCAGCACCTGTGGCTCAAAGGAGTAGGGTGCTGGCCCATATGCCAGAAGTGGTGGGTTTGAACCCAGCCCTGGCCAAAAACTGAAAAAAAAAAAAAAAAAAGAAATATAGACACTTCAAGACAGTATTCATGCTCAGTAGAAACAATGCTTACTTGTGAATTTTAACAATTGAAATTTATTTGTCACTGTTTGGGCTGTATGTTTCATTGAAAAAATTATAATTTATAACTTTCAGAGGAATAAACATAAATACTAAATTGAGAAGATATAATTTAATAAGGAAATGCTATGCCCTCAAATATACATAACATTATTTTTTCATCACAAAATAACCTCACTTGAACTAATATGTAGAGCATTTTAAAGTTTCAGTTTACTGAGAAATTATAACATACCAAAATACAGTTCATTTTGAATGATTAAATCAAATCATGCTGAATATAAGCTGCTATCATTCATCTAAGGTAGCAATTAACTCTGGAAAAATTTAATAAATGCCAGAACATAATATATTAGACAGTTTCAAGGTAAAATAAATTCTCTATTACTAATTACCATTAAAATATGAAACAAAGTTGTCCTTCTGGTTAGCTGCTTAAGTTACATTATTATAAAATGTTATACACATCTTATGTTTTGTGACAACCTAAATTTAAACACTTGTAAAATAGTACAAATATAAGAAAACCATATTTTTAAAAAATTAAGAAGTATAACTAAGTTATTTTGTTAATTTATATTTATGTGATTAAATATTGACTTTCATATAAATGCCAAAAGTTATAGTTCAGCTAATTTAATAACATAAGAAAAGTCCAAGCACAAATTCAAGTAGAACATCCCCCAAATCCCAATATCCTTCCATAAATCTACAATTTATGACTTCCTAAGAATAATTTAAATTATATTTCATCCAGAAACATTGACTCATTAGATATAAGAATAAAATTACGGATGTTAACTCTAACTAGTACCAGAAAAGATTCTATCTCAATTCACCACTCACCTGCACTTTTGAGTGTTCACTGTAAATGAAGCTAGAAATAGACACTAACTGAGGTGAGTTTTTAAGAGTGAGTTTCCATGTGTGAGATGAGGTCCTAAGAAGTAGTTATAGGCCAAGGATGTCATCAGCTAATCTCCCTACAGGATGATAGTAGTCATGTTATCTTTGGAAGCAGCATTGAGATTGATAGAAAGGGGAGCTACCAAAGGGAAAACTGACTTATTAGAACAATAAATGAAGAACAGCTGGGTTCCAAACATTTCAATTAATATAATGACCTAGGTGAACTTTGCCTGGGGAATTATATAATCTCAGGGTTCAACAACAAAACAGTAGTCTTCCTATAACCATGCTGTCAAAATAAGAACTTTGTTTCAGTCTTGCCAGTGTGTCCCTGGCAAATAAGGGATAAAACACTGCAGAATATTTATTGATCATTATCATGTTACGATATGTTCGGTAATAAATTCAATAATAATCATTATTAATAGCATTAATAATCATTAGGAAGTACTGCAATATTAGATAAATGCAGAAATGTGCATCCAAAAGGCATGGAAATGATATATTTAATAACTATTGAAGTGATTCATAGGGAGACTGCAAATGACATTGCAACATCTTTAAAGCAGCAGTAAGGTATGGAGAACTTTTTCTAGGATGAGTTAAAAAACTTAATTCTCAGACTCTGTCTGTGTATATGTGTGTTTGTATTTAACTGTTTGCTTTGTTCTTTAATTTCTGGGTGATGGGCCATTGTGTTGGTCATTATGAAGAATGGGTGTGAACATGTCCTATACAGCTGGTCTAGTTTTGGTAAATTTCCTCAACATTTCCATGCAGTAAAATATTTGATTTCTCCATCACAAATAAAACTCAGTTTAGCAGGAAATAGGATCCTGGGCTGCAAGTTGTTTTGTTTAAGAAGATTAAAGGTTGGGTGGCACCTGTGGCTCAAAGGAGTAGGGTGCCAGCCCCATATACCAGAGGTGGTGGGTTCAAACCCGAGCCAAAAACTGAAAAGAAAAAAAAAAAAAAAGAGAGAGAGATTAAAGGTCAATGACCATACTCTTCTGGCTTGAAAAGTTTCTGTTGAAAGATCTGTGGTCATCCTGATATTTTTTCCCTTTGTAAGAGTTTCTTGCACCTGGCTGCTTGCAGATCTTTTTCATTCATATTAGCTTTGGCAACATTGATTACAATGTGTCTAGGAGATGCTTTGTTTGGATTGAGTCATGCTACGGTTCTGAAATTATCTACTATCTATGGTGCCCACCATAATGCCCAGCTATTTTTTGGTTGCAGCCGTCATTGTTGTTTTGGCAGGCTGAGCTGGATTTGAACCCTCCACCTTAGGTGTATGTGGCTGGCACCTTAGTCACTTGAGCCACAGGCGCCGAGCCACATTAAGATCTTCTGTTGTGCCCAGGAGTTCCGCAAAGACAACACTGCCAAATAAGCCAAATTTATAGCAGAGTCCTTTTATTGAAGAGCCAGCCAGTGACTGCCTCCGTGTCCTGACATGGGGTTTCTGAGAGAAGCCCCAAGTGCTTAAGGGGTCGGGTTTTTAAGGCTTAGTTGCATCCTGATTGGCACACAGGCTGTCTAGGTGCATCCGGGTAGGGGCTACGGTAGCAAGAAAGCATTGTACAGAAGCAGAATTTTATGGTTAGTTAGCCATATGCTATATATCTTTGTTTTAGTATTTTCCCCTTATACATTTTAGTTTCAGTGCTTTCCCCCCATACATCTTAGTCTCAGTATTTTCCCCACCTGGTATTGTTTAAAGGTCAATCCTGAAAAGTCAGTGCCTCCCAGTTTGTTTCCCAGGGAGTTAGTCAAGCAAGAAACTGGGAATGAACTAGAAGCAAGAAATCAATTAGTACTTTCTCATTTATCTTGGGGGTGAACTAGACCTATTTCATTTATTTTTTGAAAGCTTGCAGTCTGGAAATTTGCCAGGAGTTAACTGGTATTTTTCCATTATAGCGTAGGCCTGACACTTTTCTGCTTTAGCGTAGACCCACTAGGCCTAACATGTCCCCACTGGTCTAGGATCATAAATTAAATCATTAGTTTTAACTTGAACATGGGTTACTTGTTAGTGGTGTGCGTACATAGATTACATCTATTTCTCTTATTTTCTTTTTTTTATTTTTTATTTATTTATTTTTTAAAAAATATGAAAAACTTCACGAATTTTCATGTCATCCTTGTGCAGGGACCATGCTAATCTCTGTATCATTCCAATTTTAGTATATGTGCTGCTGAAGCTAGCACTTCTTTTATTTTCTTAAAGTTTAAAGTTTTAAGACAAGTTTTGCCAGGAGTTTCCTCAGGTTTCAGCCATGCATAGACCAGCCAGCTTCCAGTATGTGGCTGAACCAGGGCATGTTGACTGTTTTAAAAGTCACTTTTGCTGTTTATGGGGTAGTGAAGTTCTCTCTAGTCAGGAATTTAGTTAAGAGTTTCTTTCATTTTCCCTCTATTAAATAGAACATGATTATTTCTGACAGAGATGAAGCTAAGATTGGGGTTAGTGTAAAAGAATGAAACTAGTTAGCAGTTACTTACAAACATTTACAAGTTTTGGATTTTGAGGCTAAGGTTTACATGAGAACATTAGTATTCTTATTTATAAACTTATTACAGTTTTTAAGATAATACATAGTTTTAAAAGTTCCTACAGAACTGATTCAAAGTTCTAAATAATTTAAGAGAATATTCTTGAATACTGGTTGGGTGTGGGACCACTTATGAGGCCATGTTACAGTTATATTATTTACTGAAAAATTCTCATTCAGGTTCTAATTTTTCTTGAGGTATTTATATAAACACAGCAGATAATGTTTAATACTGTACAATTTTTCTAGCGTGGTTAGTAGGAAATCCTTGTTGAGTTTCAAGTTTTCAGAGGAAATATGATTACTGTATATAATTCTATACTCTTTGGCCAGTTTTATTTAACAGATTAGTTTATTAAAACAGTTATGTTTCATTTTGTGAGCTGACATTACAGACAGGTGGGCCACAGCCTCTTTTCTCCTTGAACCATTTTTTTCTCTCTTTAATTTCTCTTTTTACTAAAGACAAATTATAACAGAATTAACTTAGTTGCTAAAATAAACTATATCTTCAGTATACTGGGCCTAATTATTTGCATAAAGTGCAGTAAGAATAATTATTAGCCATTTAGGTTTTTTTTTTTTCTTTTAAAATTGGCTTTGCTGGAAATCTTAGGTTAGACTTGAAAGTTTTTCATGAGCCCAGGTTTCATCTGTGCCATTAGATACCTGTATGCATTGGGTAAATTCTTCTTGTCTTGAAGCACATTTTGATTCCCAGACCTGTCAGAAAATGACCTTTGTTACCTACCACATGTTAGGAAACGTTCATTATTGATGGGTATCTGGCCAGTTTTTCCAAAAGGCTTTTTTTTTGTTTGTTTTAAATAAAAGTAACTTTAATTCCTTAATGTGGTATGAACACCTCTGAAACCTCCAGTATAATGTTGAAAAGAAGTGGGGGAAAGAGACATTCTTCCTTTGTTTCCAAACTAAGATTCGTAAACTGAGATTTGCACCATTACATATGATATCAACTATATAGATTTTTCAAAGATGCATTTAGTAGGCCTAGGATGTTCCCTTTTATTCCTACTCTATTTAGGATTTATCATGAATGGGTATGGATTTGTTAAATGTTGTTCTCTGTTTTTCAAAATAATCCTTTTTTTTTTGTATTTTATTATATCATTATGCTGTATTACATTGACTTATTTTTGGATATTAAGCTACATTTGTATTTGTGAGATAACTCCTCTTGAGTAAAAATATTCAATAATGTTTCTAATGTTTCAATAATGCTACTAATTTTGAGGATTTCCATGTGTATATTCATAAGGGATGAGGATCTGTAATTTTTTTTTAATTTTAGTTAATATGAGGGTAAAACCAGGTCACAAAATTAGAATTTGTTAGGTAGAGTCCCATTTGTTGTTGTGTCTTGCACCCAAAAGTTGTGCCATGTGCCCCTACATTGTGCTCATTAAGTGTGAGCACCCCAAACTCCCCCCTCTTTGCTCTCCCCTCTTCCCTTATACTCCCTCCCCAAACTTGAATTAAAATGAGTTTTCCTCCTATGTGGGCATGAATTAGATTGTTTACTGGCTACGTATTAGCATTGAGTCCATTGAATATTTACTTTTCCATTATTGTGATACTTTACTGAGAAGAATGTGTTTCAGCTTCTTCCAGGTTAATACAAAAGATACAAAGTCACCATCTTTTTATGGATGAATAGTATTCCATGGTAAATATGGACAACACTTTGTTAATCCAGTCATGGGTTGAGGGGCATTTAGGTTGCTTCCACGACTTGGTAATTATGAATTAAGCTACAATAAATATTCTGGTGCCAATGTCTTTGTGGTAAAATGATTTTTGTTCTGGGTAGATACCTAGTAATGGGATTGTGGGATAAGATGGAATGTCACATCAATTTTTAGTTCTTTCAGAATTCTCCATATGTCTTTTCACAAGGGTTGTATTAGTTTCTGATTCTGCCAGCTGTGTAGAAGTATTCCCTTATCTTCACATCCATGCCAGCATCTGGAGATTTGAGACTTTAAGACAGCATAATCTTACCAGAGTTAGGTGGTATGTCAAGGTGGTTTTGATTTGAATTTCTCTGATGATTAAAGACAGTGAGCATTTTTTCATGTAAGCCATGCATCCATCATCTTCAGCAAAGTTTCTATTCAAAATCTTCCCCACGTAGAAATGGGGTTGTTTGCTTTTCTCTTATTGTTTAATTTGAGTTCTCTATGGATTCTAGTTATTAAGGCTTTGTCAGATTTGTAACATGCAAAAATTATCTCCCATTTGAAGGCTGTTTTAGTTGTGGTATCCTTAGCAGTGCAGAAACTTTTTAGGTTGATCAAATTCCAGTTATCTATTTTTGGTGTTGCTATAATTGCCAGAGGGTTCTTCCTCATAAAATATTTTCCCAGGCCAATATTTTCAAGCATTTCCCCCCACACTCTCTTCTAGAATTTTTATTGTTTTATTTCTAATTTAAATCTTTTATTGATTGAGAATCAATTTTTTGTCAATGGTAAAAGATGTGGGTCCAGTTTCAGTTTTGTACATGTGACTAACCAGTTCTTGCAGCACCACTTATTAAATAGGCATTCTTTTCCCCAGTGCATGCTTTTGTTAGCCTTATCAAAGATAAAATGGAAATATGTGGGTGGGTTGATCTCCAGGTTATCTGTTCTATTCCGTAAATTTATGTTGCCATTTATGTGCCAGATCCATGCTGTTTTGATCACTATAGACTGCAATATAACCTGAAGTCTGGTAATGTGGTCCCTACAGATTTGTTTTTATTTATTTATTTATTATTTATTTATTTATTTTGAGACAGAGCCTCAAGCTATCACCTTGGGTAGAGTGCTGTGGTGTCACAGCTCACAGCAACCTCAAACTCCTGGGTTTAAGCCATTCTCTTGCCTCAGCCTCCCAAGTAGCTGGGACTACAGGTGCCTGCCACAATGCCCAGCTATTTTTTGGTTGTAGTTGTCATTGTTTGGCAGGCCTGGGCCAGATTCAAACCTGTCAGCTCTGGCGTATGTGGCTGGTGCCTTAGCCACTTGAGCTATAGGCACCACCTTGTTTTTATTTCTAAGAATGTTATTGGCTATTCAGGATTTTTTTCTGGTTCCAAATGAAATAAAGTACTATTTTTCCAAGTTCTTTCAAAGTATGACAATGGTGCATTGATGGGGATTGCACTAAATCTGTAGATTGCTTTGGGGAGAGTGGATATTTTGACAATGTCAATTCTTCTCAGCCTTGAACATGGTATGTTCCTCCATTTGTTAATGTCTTCTGCTATTTTTTCTCCTCATGGTTTCAAGGTTTTTTTGTTTTTTGTTTTTTGTTTTTTTTTTTTTGCAGTTTTTTGGCCGGGGCTTGGTTTGAACCCACCACCTCTGGCATATGGGGCCAGTGCCCTACTCCGTTGAGCCACAGGTGTGGCCCCCGGTTTCAAGGTTTTTTAATAGAGATCTTTCCCATCCTTTGTTAGATGAATTCCCAGGTATTTCTTTTTTGGAGCTACTGTGAAAGTTAAAGAGTGATTTTATTCTCAGCTTGACTGTTATTGTTATATATAAAAGCTACTGATTTGTGAGTATTGATTTTGTATCTTGAAATAATGCTATATTTCTTGATCACTTCTAAGAGCTTTGTAGTTGAGTCTCTGGGGGTTTTCCAGGTGTAAGATCATCCCATCCACAAAGAGTGAGAGGTTCTCCTCTGTCCTCACGTGAATACACTTGATCTCCTTCTTTTACCTGATTGCAATGATTGGGACTTCCAGCACTATATTGAATATCAGTGGTAACTGTAGGCATTCTTGTCTATTTCCAGATCTGAATGGAAATGTTTTTAATTATGCTCCATTCCATATGATATTGGTTGTGGGTTTGTTGGAGATAGCCTATATCAGTTTAAGAAATGTCCCACCTAAGCCTATTTTCTTCAGTGTTCTTATCATGAAATTGTTAGATGTTATTAAAAGCCTTTTGTGCATCATTTGATATAGTCCTTTTTGATCTAATTTATGTGGTGAATTATATTTATGGATTTACATATGTTAAACCAATTTTGCATCCCTGGAGTAAATCCTACTTAATCATGGTGTATAACTCTTTTATCTTTTTTTATTTTATTTTTAAAATTTTTGTGTATAACTCTTTTAATGTGTTGCTGCATTCTGCTTGCTAAAGTCATATTGAAGTTTTTGCATCAATATTCATTAATGATATCGGTCTATTATTTCTCTTTTTAGTTAGGTCTCTTCCTGATTTGGAGATGAAGGTGATATTTGCTTCATAGAATGTGTTGGGGAGGATTCCTCCCTTCTTTGTCTTTTAGAATAAATATGAAATCTACCAACTAGATTGCATATTTAGAAACTAGTTTCTCTTTTTAAGTTCTAGTAGTATTATGTGAAACCATCTCATCCAGGGTTTTTCTTCTTTGGGAGGTTTTGTATAGTTGATGCTATTTAAGTGTGTAACATAAGTCTGTTCAAACTTTCTAATTCTTTCTGGTTGAGTTTAGGAAAGTGGTGTGATTCCAGGTATTTGGTCCATTTCCTCTACATTTTCATATTTCTGGGAATAGAGCATTTTGTAGTAATTGTTAAAGATCTTTGATATTTCTGTGGTATCTGTTGTTATTTCCTCTTTATCATTTCTGATCAAAGTTATTAGATATCTTACATTTCTGCTTCTGGTAAGTCTGGTCAAGGATTTACCAATTTTATTAATCTTTTCAAAGAACCAACTTATTGTTTTGCTGATTTTCACTTTCAAATGTATTTAATTCTGCTCTAATTTTGGTTATTTCTTTTCTTCTACCGGGTTTGGGGTTGGATTGTTCTTACCCTTCCAATTGTTTGAGATGGCCCATTAGGTTATTGAGTTGCTCAATTTCTGTTTTCTTCAAGAAAGCATCTAATGCTATAAATTTCCCTTTCAGGACTGCCTTTAATCTTTAGTAGTTTGTGACTTCATAATCATTTTGTTTCACAAAACTAATGATTTCTTTCTTAATCTTATTTTTGACCCAACTGCTGTTCAGCATAAGGTTGTTTAGTTTCCATGACTTTATTGAAGATTAAAGTATGAATATTTCTTTTTCTTTTTTTTTTTTTAGACAGAGCCTCAAGCTATCCCCCTGGGTAGAGGGGCCATGGCATCACAGCTCACAGCAACCTCCAACTCCTGGGCTCAAACAAGTCTCCTGCCTCAGCCTCCCAAGTAGCTGAGACTACAGGCACCCGCCACAACGCCTGGCCATTTTTTTGGTTGCAGCCATCATTGTTGTTTGGCGAGCCTGGGCTGGGGATTCGAACCCACCACCTTAGGTGTATGTGGCTGGTGCCCTAGCCACTTGAGCCATAGGCGCTGAGCCAAAGTATGAATATTTCTATTGCTTTTGAGGTCAACTTTTACTTTTTGATGGTCTGAAAAGATACGACGAATAATTTCTATTCCTTTGAATTTGTTGAGGTTAGACTTGTGTCTTAAGATATGCTCAATTTTGAAGGATGACTTGTGGGCTGATGAAAAGAATGTGCATTCAGTTTTGGTAGGATGAAATGTTTTGTATGTGTCTGTTAAGTCCATTTGTTCTAGGGTCAGGTTTAAGTCCATTATTTCCTTGCTTGGTCTTTACTTGGAGGATCTGTCCATTAGTGCCAAAGGATATTAAAATCTCCAACTATTATAGTGCAGGAAGATATCATATTGTTCAGATCAATTAGGGTGTGTTTTTATAAATCAAAGAGCATTCTAGTATGGTGCAAACATGTTAATTATTGAAATCTCTTCATGTTGTGTGCTTCCCTTGACAAGTATGTAGTGTCTTTCCTTATTTTTGTTGGTTTAAATCCAGTTATATCTGCAAGTAAGATTGCAACCCCTGCTTTTTTCTGCATGGATTACTATTTTTCATCCCTTTGCCCTCAGTTTTGTTTTATCTTTTGAGGTAAAGTGTGCTTCTTGGAGGCATCAGATATCTACTCTGAGCTTTTCAATGCAGTCAGCCAGCCTGTGTCTCTTCAGAGAATTCAAGCCATTCACATTTATTGAGAGAATTGATATGTATAGTGAAATTTGGATGATCTTTTTTTTTTTCAGATATTCTGAGCTTATTTTCATCCCTTTCACCATTGTGGAAGTTAGGCTTTGCTGTTTAATTCCTTGGTGAGTTTACTTTGGTTGTGGACCACTGTGTTGGTCTTTATGAAGAGCGTGTCTAAGTGCTTCTTGTAGAGGTGCTCTAGTTATGGAAAATTTCCTTAACATATGAATGTCAGTAAAGTATTTGATTTCTCCATCACAAATCAAACTCAGTTTTGTGGGATACAGAATCCTGGGAAGATATTTGTTTTGTTTAAGAAGGTTATAGTTAATTGACCATCCTCTTCTGGCTTGACATGTTTCAGCTATAAGATCTCCAGTCATCCTGATATTTTTCCCTTGTAGGTAATATTTTTCTTATGCCTGGCTGCTTGCAAATTTTCTCCTTCATATTAACTTTGGCAGAATTAATTAAAATGTGTCTAGGAGATGCTTTGTTTGAATGAAGTCATACTGGGGTTCTTAAATTATCTACTATCTGAATTTCCATGTCTCTCTTGATGCTCTGGAGATTCTCCATCATAATGTCTTGGAGTACAGTATCTGTGTCTTTAGGACCATCCTCTTCTGCTTCAGGAACCCATATAATTTTGATGTTTTATCTTTTGGAATAATTTAATACCTCTTAGGAAATATTCTGTTTTTGTTTCCTTTTCTCTATCTCTTTGAATCTTTAGAATAGTTCAAATATCTTGTCTTAAATTTCTGAAATTCTTTCTTATCCCTGTTCAACTCCACTATTGGGGGTTTCTACTGTGTTTTGAAGCTCCTTAAATGCCTTTTTCAATTCCTTAATCTCTTCCATACTTTTCCTCATTACATCCATATCCTTTGTTGACTTTCTCTTTGAATTAATTATTTTTTGAGACAACTTGTGAACTATTTTTTTGGTTTCTATTTCCATCTTTTCCTCCATTCCAGTTATTCTATTTCCAATCCATATTTGGAATTCTATTTCTGTGTGGATGGTATATTCTGTTGTATATCATTGTAATCTCTTGGGGGAGTAGATCTGCTCTTGATTTTTCATGTTTAAGAGTTCTTCTGCTGGTTTCTGCCTATGAATATTTTCATCTTTTTCTTTAAATATATTAATTATACTTTTTGGTTGAAATGGTAGGATTTCCCTGAATATTTGTTGAGGGATAATATAACTTTGGACCTTTAGAAAACACTGTACTATCCTATTTAGCCATTAAATCTGGCAAGGTGAAACTGGTTCAGGAGGCTCCAAGAACTAGAGCTAACCACCTGTGCTCCAATGAGGTTGGGCCTGTGACTGTGACTTTTCCCCTACAGCCTTTCATGAGTCCCTTTTAAGGCTACAGCCAGAGATCCTGAACATCAGCTCAGTGAGGTGGCTCACAATGACTCTGTCTTGATGACAGCCTGCCTTCTACCAAATCCTAAGGAATCGAGGTTTTTAACTGTAATCTCTGCTGGCTACAGATACAAACATCTGCAACCCCACCCTTCATCAATGATAGCTGGAGGAGGGGAGTCTGCAGATATATGTGCTCATGCACCCCTCACTACTTAAGTGCCACCTCTACTCAGTTTTAGAGAGTCACCAGATGGACACTTTTGGTGCAAATTCCAGACAAATTCTCTCAGGCAGCACTAGCAATATCCACCCAAATGAGTTTAGGGAGTCACCAGGCAAACAACCACAGCCACCAGGTGCAGCCAAATTCATTCAGGTGGTGCTATCAAAGCCCACCTAAATGAGTTCAGGTGATCACCAGGTGTACAGAAACCAGAAATCATCAGTAGATCTAACTGAGAAATCTCAAGGAGCTGAAAGGTGTCTTTTCTAGTGGGAAAGGGAGTCAGGAAATTGTACCCTTCTCCCCACCAATGGTATAACTGCAGTGGCACTGTTTTCATGGCCTACACAATGCTCTAGCCTCTCGGTGAACCCACCAAGCACTCTGGCCTTTGCAAGTTGCAGTTTTTTGGCAACCAGGAAAGGGGGAAGGGTGAGCTGTGTGCTCAGAATTACAGAGAAAATACTTGTTCATTTTAATGTCAGGCAGGAAGGGACCTAGGCTTGGAGGTAGGACATCACTGGTATGGGCCCATAATTTTACAGCCCTCTCCGGTGGGGTGAGATGAGAGATCCTTTTCTTCCCTGCTCATTACAGAAAACCTGTAGCAGGCCTCCCATTTGGAGTAGTAGTCTGTCCTCTTGGCAATGGGCTCTTTCCAACTAGTTGTTCCATAACTGATCTTTGTTGTCTTTTTTCCTCTTTCTTGGTCCTGCCACTTGTTTCAGCAGGGATGATGTGCACCTTTCTTCTTTCTGTGTTCAGGTTCCTTCATTCAGCTTCTCTGAGTCCACATCAGTACAGTATCTTTCCCTCTGGACAGGATCCTCTGGCAAATGCTGCTTCTAGTCAGCCATCTTCACTCCTCCCCCTCAGCTATTTCAATAGCATTCAGTACCCACGGGATTGGAGTCCTAAAGTTTTTCCCAGATTCCTTAGGAGACACATCAAACATGTCCTCTGACAATTCCTGGGTGGGGTGGGGGAGCACTCAGCTTACCGCAAGTTTAGATGCCCAAGCTTAGCATGAGCACCAGAACTGGCCATTCACTAGGACCTGGCTGATGATTTCTCCCTCACACCCTGCCCACAATGACAGCACCCAGCTAGCAGCCAAACCAATGAGCAATCCACCCCACCCAGTATTCACTTCCATCTGCTGAAAACTGTTAAAGTCAACCCACTCATTTAAGCCTTCCAAGGCAGCTCCAGTGAGCAGTTTTACCTCCCCCCCCAAAATGCAGGACAACCCCTTTCTGTCCCCAGTACTCTGTGGGTAAAGTGGCTGACTGGTTTTTGCCCATTCCCAAGCACTTGCATACTGTGCTGTTTTTCCTCAGCTCTAGACCCGGCTCCTATAGTCCACCACTGCTTCACTATGTCACTGTAGTGATGTTCCAAGGTAGGTTCCCCAGCCAGAGATGGTTGGAGTTTTACCTCCTCTGAATCTCCATGAGTGGATAGTAAGGAGATGTTAATGGTCCAACATCTTGGTCTGCCCACTGATTTGTGGTTTAATTTTCTTGTAATGATTTTGCCTGACTTTGTCTAGGAAATATTAGTCTCATAGAATGAAATTATAAACTTCCCCTATTCTTCTATATTTCTGAAAGTGAACTTTAAAAAACTGGTGTTAATTCTTAATTATTTGATAGAAATACTCAGGGAATTCGTTTGTGTCTGGGCTCTTTTGTATGGAAAAATTTCAGATGAATTTAATCATTTAATTTTTATTTGTGTATGTATATCCTATTTTCTTATTGTAATCATTTATATATATTACTTAGGAAATTATTTTTAATTTATATTATTCCATGTTTTTAGATTTTCATGAAGCTAAAATCAAAATTTAAAAAATAATAGTATGCATCTGGGTGTGGTGGCTCACACCTATACTCCTAGGACTCTAGAAGGCTGAGAAGAATAGATTCCTTGAGCTCAGGAATTTGAGACCAGCCTGAGCAAGAGAGAGACCCTGTCTCTACTAAAAATAGAATAAAAATAGAAAAACAAACCAGGCATAACGGCTTGTACCTGTAGTGCCTGCTACTTGGGAGGCAGAGGCAAGAGGATCACTTGAGCCCAAGAGTTTGAGGTTGCTGTGAGATATGATGACATGACGACACTCTGCCCAGGGCAACAGAGTGAGACTTTGCTTCAAAAAATATATTAATAATAATATGGAAAATTAAAAGTTTTGACAAGTTTCCTCAATGTCTCAAGGTCTCCTATATTCCTATAGTACCTCCAGTATTTAATACCCATATTTACAACATGAGATAAATGGGTGCATATAATTTGAAGTAATTTGAGGAATATTCTAATAGTATTCAAAATAAAAAAGTGGGTCTAACTCTCTTTTCATCACTATTTAGACAGGTAAATATAAATTTGAATAAAAACAAATAGGAAATGAGATAGTAAATGAAGAACAATATAAAGACATAAAGCTCTGACAAAGATGATTTATTAATACTTACACCTTGTTTTTGACACAATTCATATCTATTTATGTATATATATTTAATGATAAGAAGTTTACTGTATAATTCAAACTTTTATATAAATGAGGAGTAGTTAACATATTTACAATCATATTGGGTAACATAAAAACCATCAGAGAAATCAACTGTTCTGGTACCAAACAAATAAATGAACAAAAGAGTAGCATATAATTTCATTAAAAAGTCTGATTTGTTAATTAGGTAGACAAATAAACAACATTTTTAGCACTAGACAAAGGATAAAATAATTTTTAATCCCTAAAGAAAGATTTTCTAAGTACTATGAAATAACAATATAAACCATCATTTACTGTATAACCAAAAAGTAATATGTAAATAGCCATGTGCACATTTCCTTTAAGATAATTTTAAATAACTACAAGAGTAAATCCAGGCACAGTGGCTCATGCCTATAATCCTAGCACTGTGGGAGACTGTAGAGGGAGAATTGCTTGAGCTCAGGAGTTTGAGACTTGCTTGAGCCAGAGAGAGACCCCAACTCCTAAAAAAAAAATGAAAAACCTAGCTGGGTGCCATGGCAAGCACCTGTAATCCCAGTGGCTTCCAGAGGCTGAGGCAGCAGGATGTCCACAACCTGAGTCTGATGTTGCTGTTAGCTATGATGCCATTGCACTCTGCTCAAGGCATAGGGTGGGACTCTGTCTCAGCAGCAACAACAACAACAAAAAGCATAGAAATAAAAAAAATAAAAAATAAGCAAGGAAATAAAAAAATAATTTAAACTGTCATTACTGTTACAGAGTCCAGTATTGATAAGGAGAAAGCATTCCAATTGGAGCCAAAGGACCTACATTAACTATGTAAAATAATTAATTCACACAATTAATTTTATCAATGATAACTTAATGGTACAGAAAAACAGTAAGTCTGGCCATAAACAGGTATTTTTCTTTAAGATCAATGATTATTACTATATATGTCATATTTAGGACAAAAATATATTCATAAATATTATTTGGTATTTGGTGCAGATATCAAAAAATACTCAAAAGTTACAATTTTTCATGGGAAAATATGAGAACTTTCCAGGAGCACAAATAAATTAAAAGAAAAATTCATAAGAGTAATCAAACCAAGAAGCCAGTTCTCCCTTGGGGTATTGTGTAATCACATGGATCTCAAGGCTTTGGGGACTGTTCAACTTGCTCTTTGACTAAACAAAGAAAATTACTCAATGAACTTATCTAAAATGTAAAATTTTTCAAATGTGAAAACCAAATTATTTTCAAATTGTAATTTGTTGTGGACTATGATTAGCAAGGTGAGAGCATCTCTAGGGCTGTGTAATATAGAAAATACAGAAATAAAGAGTGCTGAGAGGAATTTATTGTTCTTGCTATATAATTGGTTACCTAGCTGAAATATCTTTATGAAATAAGGGTAACATAAAATATTTTTGGAAGTGAAACATAATGGATAAAGTAAAACATTGATAAATTTTATTACTAATAGGAGCTTCTTAAGATAGAGAAGTTTTCTTATATGAAGTTCAGGGAAGCAAAATAAAAGATAACAAACTTCTAAAACATATGGGACAGCAAGTCATGGTGGATATCAGACTTTTAAAACCACAAAGGTTTTAATAGCCCCAGTTTAAAATGATTAATATATAATAAATGTAAAATTTTATACATGTTAATTAAATCAAACAAATTATCCTCTGCTTGAAAATTTAATTGATAGAAGAAGAACCTATTCTTCAGAAAATTATTTTTATTTTATGGCACTTTTGCCACATATATTTCGAAGAATGTTTATTCTTTTGTCTGAACTGAGTAGCACCAAAGGACTGACTGTGGCATAAGTATTGACCACAAGACGCTGGACAACCCAGATGACTGGGCCATATGCCCATAACATGGTTGAGTAGAAAGAGATAATTAAATCCACCCAGTACATTACCACAAAGAAACTCACTAGCAGCAGGATGGTCTGGGTGGCCCTCTTCTCTGGGGAGGCTTTAGAGGAAAGCCTGGCACTATGAAGGTGCTGAGACCGTCTCTCATGCCTGAGCAGGAGGATCACCATGTATGCGCTTGAGAGCAGCATGACTCCTACAAAGGAGACATGCCTTGATAATGACAGGGTAAAAAGAAGACTCCTGATGATGGAGCTCATGGGAGAAAGTGAGCAGTATTGATCTATATTCAGTAGATTTGTCTGGGTCATATTAGAAGTAGCTACAGTATAGAAGATCATGCCACTGTTAAAAAACAAGGTGAAGGACCATAAAAAGAATAAAACATGAACAATGTAATCGGTGGATTTATGTTTAAATCTGGCCAACCAGAAGGTGCTGGGGCTGATGGTGATGGCCTGGAGTATGCTCAGGAGGCTGGTGGTACAGATGGAGAGATCCTTGAACACTCTGCTCAGGTAGAAAAATGCCTTGCATTTAAAATCACTCTGAACCTTCAATGACTCAAACAGTTCAGGAGACCCCATTAATAGTGCAATGAAGAACTTCACTATGTGAATGAAGGCCAAGTGACAGATGATCAGGTCAGTGGGTTTCACTCTGTGATCCAGAGGAAGTATGAAGATGCAGAAAAGAAAGAGAAAGGTGTTGGCTGAGATTCCAATACCAACTTGTAAAAATAAGCAGTTTTTAATGACAAATGAAATGAATGCATAAATGAAAAATATGTCCATTGTAGTAGTAAAGAGGAAATCTTACCTATCTGAAAACATAAACAGACACTGTCAGTGTTCTTTTATAGTCAAAATTATCCCCACCATAACATTTTTTATATTTCTCCCAATCATTAACTCTTCCTATGAGATATAAATGATTAAAAATACAGCTACCCGTTCTCCACATTCACGCCAGCATCTCTGGTTTGGGGATTTTGATATAGGCTAATCTTACTGGAGTTAGGTGATATCTCAAAGTAGTTTTGATTTGCATTTCTCTAATGATTAAGGATGGTGAGCATTTTTTCTTATGGTGGAGGGAGGGTGATTGGAAGGATCTCCTCTATGGTTTGTCTTACAAGGGTACAAGTGAATGCTCTACTTTCTAAAAGTAGAGTATAAACGTCTTAACACAATAACTAAAAAAATTGATATAAAGTCTATGTTAACCAGTTTGATGAAAATATTTCAAATTGTACATGAAAACACCACACTGTGCCCCATAATTGCATTAATGTACACAGCTATCATTTAAAAAAAAAAGAAAGAAACATCAAATCAATAAAGAAACATTAAACTTAAAAAAAAAATACAGCTCCACAAGCAAGACTGGATGTGGTATGCACGTTTTTATCCCACTTTCACAATGTATTTATATAAATGGGATTTTCAGATCCAAAAATAGAATTGTACAATTCTACCAATATCTAGTGTGTGACTGCATGAAATGCAAAAATTAATTTTCAAATATTATTTGGGGTTAGGAATGCCTGAAATTTATAACCTTGTGTTTTCAATGATGAAATATTAAACTATATAAAAAATATTGTTCTTAGTTAACAAATTTAAGTTTGATTCACTTCTATACATTACACTGAAAATTAAAACCTTAGTATGGCTATCTTGATGCAAAATGTGTCATTTTAAAATTAGTATCCCTAAATTTAAAAAAGTTATCATATGTCATTGTTCTAATGTATCAACTTTTATTTTTTTATCTAAAAGTTAAAGTCTTGACTCGGCAACTGTAGCACAGTGGTCATGACACCAGCCACATGCACCGAGGCGGGTGGGTTCAAACCCAGCCAAGGACACTGAGGCATGAGAATTGCTTAAGCACAAGAGTTTGAGGTTGCTGTGAACTGTGATGCCACAGCATTCTACCTAGGGTGACATAATAAGACTCTGTCTCAAAAAATAAATAAATAAAATGAAATAAAATAAAATAAAATTTAAAGTCTTCATTATTACAGATGTTTGCATAAATTGTTTACAACAAAATTCAATAACAAATTGTATTATAAATATAGTTTTAGCATTATATATTATATCAATAAATATAACATTATAGATACAATACTTCAGTATACAGTGCTTCAATACTAGTGTGTATATATACACTTCATCAGCATTATTTTATAACAAATAACAAACATAATGTATAAGTATGTATAATGTATACATGCATATATACACATATATAGTAAGTCCCCATTTAATGTCATTGATAGGTTTATAAAAACTGTGACTTTAAGAAAAAATGACGTACTTTATAAGGAAACCAATTTTACCATAGACAAACTGATATAAACAAGTGCCAATTTTCTATGGAATAAAGAATGTTATTTTGCTTAAAGTTACAGTTTCCAAAGATCTATCAATGACAAGTGAGCACTGACTTACGTAACACACTAGCATATCTACTGCCATGTCTGCATAATGTGCCCACTGCCTCCTAGAGATCTTGTCCTTATCCATTAAAAAGCATTGTTTTACTCTCTTATCCCTCTTTATAAAGAGTACACAAAATGCTGATAGACTGTTAATGATTTGATAGTATTTGCATAGCTGAGATGAGTGAATTTTATGGTAATGGTGAAAGAACCACCAAACTCCTAAAGAATAAATAATGTCCAGCTGAGTAATTCTACCATTACATCTCCTGTGGTCTTACTGTTTCTGTCCTCTCCAAATTTATGTTAAAACCTACTAATGGCTGGGTGTGGTGGCCCATATCTGTAATCCCAGTATCTGGGGAGACAAGGCAGGAGGATCCCTTGAGGCTAGGAATTCAAGTTGAGCTTAGGCACCATAGTGAGTCATTTTCTCTACAATAAAACTTAAAAATCCGCAAATTACAGTGGTGTATGCCCATAGTCGCACTTACTCAGAAGACTAAGGCAGGAGAGTCATTTGAGCCTAGGAGTTGGAGGTTGTAGTGAACTGTGATCATGCCACTGTACTCCAGTCTGGAGGACAGAGGAAGACTGTGTTTCAAAACAAACACAGCACAAAAAACAAAAAAAGTACCACTAAGGTGGTAGTATTAGTTTATGAGGCTGTTTGGAAGTAATTAGAAACTAGGAGCTCCCATGAATGAGATCAGTGCACCTTTACTAGAAGATCCAGGAACCTACTTTGCTTTTTCCACCATATGAAGAAATGACTAGAAGGTACTTTCTATGAATCAGGAAACAAGACCTCACCAGGCAAAATATCTTCTAATGTTTTGATATTGGAGTTTTCACACTCCAAAACTGTGAAAAATAAAATTATGATATTTATAAGCCACCCAATGTATGATGTTTGTTACCACAGCCTGAATAGACTAAAAAGAAACAACATCACTCCAATATTTTTTCTTCTTTGTCCCTCCATTTCAGGATCTTTAGGATCACATTAGGCCCACTAGTAATTGACAATAGTATCCATGCCTTAAAGTCAAGTGATTATCAACCTTCTTTCTATATGCAACCTTAATTCCGATTTTTGCATAATATAACACAATATATTTTCAGGGTCTGGTGAGCATCCTTGGTGTGGGCAGCCATTTGTTTACCACCAATGCTATCAACCAATTTTATTATATTAAACATGATCCTTGCACTCTTCTAATTTACTTTTAACTCCCCAAATCCCTCTTATAAATTCCCTTCATCTCAAAAAGAAAACTCAGTTTTCAATAGAACAATCACTACATTTCTTCACTTTTTGACATCTGTGAGATGCAACAAAATACTCAGTCTTTTTATTTAATTTAATTTATTTATTTATTTGCAGTTTTTGGCCGGGACTATGTTTGAACCCACCACCTCCAGCATATGGGGCTGGTGCCCTACTCCTTTGAGCCACAGTGGCCGCCCTTCAGCCTTTTTAAAGATTTCAGTGAATAAAGTGATAGCCTTTGTAAATATTTAGATTTCAATAGAAAACTTCCTTTTCCTAAGTATAATCAAGATATTTTCAACATCCGAATAACAACATTTACTGAATTTCATAATCAATTATGTTATTTTTATACATGCAAACTACACTCATTGAAATTCCTTAACTAGACTTGTGTTTTCAGTGCAGACATTTGACAGTGTTATGGGCTCAAAATCAGAAGGTCATAGGGGTGTTAGAATATTGTTCTAAAATTACTTAATGCATATAAAGAAAATTTTGTATATTTGATCAAAAGGTCAAAATGCTTTTGAAGAGTATTTATTCTACTGATGAAACACTTTTTATCTTCAATGCCCAAACCAAAAACTGATAGTTACCATAGTTACCACCAACATATATTACCATGTTTAGCACACTTGGCTTCTGCTGTCATGTTGGAACCAGGATAATATTAGCTTAACAGCACAATAGTCTCCACATTTTACAGAATCACAGTCTGGTATCAGTAAAATAGCATTTGAGCATGACTTAGTAATATATGTGTAATTATACACATACATATAGTACCTATACATACAGATCATTTAACTGATATACTGCATGTAACACAAGCTATATTCCCATAGATAAGATTTGTAATATTTTCATTTTACTCTACATGGGATATCCAGCTCATCACTAATTCTCTAAATAAATATCATATACTCAAAAAGAGTATATATGCTAGATCAACAAATGACAGGCAGCTTTTAAAGTTACTCCTGAGAGCACTGGTGCTGACCCTAGTCAGGAAAGCACTAGGATTCTCTGGATTAAAACTGAGATATAAAGCACTACACAGTTAAGTTTGAACTTCAGGGAAATAATGAAAAACTATTTTAGTATATATATCTCCTAAGTATTGCATATAAATATTATCTTCATCTATACAAATATTGAAGCTATTAATAATTTACCTTTCTGAATGTTAAACTTAACTTAATCCTAAATTTTCATTTGGAGATTATGAAAACCTCACCAGAAATGACTAATGAGATTTGGTGAACATGGTTAATACCAATACAAACAAAATAGAAGAAAAAACATAAAAGTCATATAGGTTGGTGAGAGTGTAAAGGAGAATTTGGCCCAAGTAGATGGCTTTAAAAGGTATAAAACTCAGGGTGGTACCTGTGACTCAAAGGGGTAGGGCACCGGCCCCATATGCCGGAGGTGGTGGGTTCAAGCCCAGCCCCAGCCAAAAACTGCAAAAAAAAAAAAAAGGTGTAAAACTCAATGTAAAACACATCTCAGGAATCACTGTTAACAGTAACAGACATTTCTTGTGTTGAGGGTGCAGTTACTGGGCACTCTCAAAAATAGATAATGTAGATCAGGTTCATCCCTGGTATTCTGGCCTCATGTTAGGCTATTCCCAGTATTTTATAGCCCCAAAGTATGAATATAGCCACATATAATGATGGGAAAAATTATACTGTTAAATAAAGTAGAAACAAAAAATGGTGATAAATCTATGGATTTAAATCAGATATTTAGATCAGACAAGGAAAATAAGAAATCATTAGGCTGGGCATGGTGGCTCATGCCTGTAATCCTAGCACTCTAGGAGGCCCAGGTGGGTGGATTGCCCCGAGCTCAGAGATTCAAGACAAGCCTGAGCCAGAGGGAGACCCCATCTTTAACAAAAAAAAAGCTAGGCATTGTGGCAGGTGCCTGTAGTCCTAGCTACCTGGGAGGCTGAGGCAAGAGAATTGCTTACGCCCAAGACCTGGAGGTTGCTGTGAGCTAAGATGCCACAGCACTCTATAAAGAGCCACAAAGTGAGACTCTGTCTCAATAAAAAAAAAGAAAAAAAGGAAATCACTATAATAACCTAAGTTTTAGTATGCATTTGAAAAATGTTATTTTGGAGAAAATATAATTTGATGAAATGTATTTCTTCATCTTTATAGTAACATCTAACTTTTAGAGTTATTTCATGAATTAACAAAATCTAATATTGTTCTTCACACTCTGCCTGATATATATGCATATATACACACATAATTGCTATTATCAAATGAAATATTATTTTTGCTTAATTACTGTATTAATTAATGATGCAATGTGCTCACAAATTTCACTGTAGTCTACTAACAACACTGTGTAGCCTATGCCTAATCACTGACAGTATAAAATCATGAAGAAGTTTTCAAGTGATAAGATTAGAGTGAGTTTGTTGGTTCAGTGATAAAAGTTAGCAACCTGACTAACAGAACTAATGGTTGCAAGGAGCGAAATGTCTTTCCACTTAGATCAATTCCATGAAATAACCTGTATAACATGTATGAATAATGGAAGAAAAAATTTCATCAGCATTAGGTAGCATTAAATCACTGAAGAGCATCTACTATTTTCTGGCAACTGAACTTGGTTTATCTACAGCTAGTAGCACAGGGAAGCTGACTAGCAAATTATCATTTCAAGACATTTAATTTTTAGTTCTTCTGAGAGAAATGAAAACAGGGAAAGTGTCATAACAGAGTAGAAGACAGTAAAACAAAAGCATTTTGACCACAAATCCTGTTATGAAGTCTGAAAAACTCTTAAAAGCATATTTGGCAATTTTTAAAAAATCAACATAACTCCAAAGATATCAGCAAATCATATAATTTTGTTGAGAAATAAAAAGCCTACCTGTAATATCACAAACCTGTACATCATAATAATGACAAGACTGCAATCATACAAACCGTATCAATTGATCAATTTGGAAGAAAATAGAGAACATGTCCTGTGTGCCTTGGGTTCCCTGTTCAGGACACTGAAAACCTATCTTCTCAGACATTCTCCTCCCTATGCATGGAATGCAGGGGCTATTAACATGACCTATTTAAGACAAACACAATTATTCAGTGTTCAGAAACATAGCAATTACCTCCTCATAATTCTTCGACTTTTTTTTTTTTGAGACAAGAGTCTCACTTTGTCACCCTTGGTAAATTGCCATGGTGTCATAGCTCACAGGAACCTCAGACTCTTGGGCTCAAGCAATTCTCTTGCGTCAGTCTCCCAAGGAGCTGGGACTACAGGTACTTGCCACAACACCTGGCTATTTTTAGAGACAAGGTCTTGCTCTTGGTCAGGCTGGTCTCAAACCTGTGAGCTGAGGCAATCCACCCACCTTCGCCTCCCAGAGTCCTAAAATTACAGGCATGAGCCACTTTGCCTGGCCAATTCCTTGATATTTTATTATACTCATGGTCCACAATTCTCCATCACCATCATTTTGTTCTTTTATGTTTTCTATCTAACCTAATTCTATTGTCTCTCTCTTCCATTTTAGAAGAACATAGACAGTTCAGGAAAGTATGTCTGGTCAATACACACAATATTTAATTATGAATTTTAACAATTAAATTAAAATTTATTTGTCATTGTTTGAACTACATGTTTCATTGAAAAAAATATAATTTGTGGCTCAGTAGGTAGGGCGCTGACCCTATACTGAGAGTGGCAGGTTCAAACTTGGCCCCAGCCAAATTGCAACAAAAAAATAGCCAGGCGTTGTGGCAGACACCTATAGTCCCAGCTACTGGGGAGGCTGAGGCAATAGAATGGCCTAAGACCAGGAGTTGGAAGTTGCTGTGAGCTGTGTGATGCCATAGCACTCTACCAAGGGCAATAAATGAGCCTCTGTCTCCACAAAGAAAAAAAAACAAGATATATACACACACACACATAAAATTTGGAACTTTCAGAGGAATAAACATAAATACTAAATTGAGAAAATATAATATAATGAACAAATGCCGTGACTTCAAATATTACAAATTATTACTTACATTATCACATAAAACATCACTCAAACTAATACAAGAACATTTTAAAGTTTTATATTACTGAGAAATTATAACAATAAAACACAGTTTATCTTTGGGAACTACTTCAAATCATGCTGAATATCAGCTGCTATCATTTATATAAGGTAGTAATAAATTCTTCAGAAATTCAATAAATAGCAGAACCCAATATTTTAGATAGTTGTAAGGTAACAAAAACTTCTGTATTAGTCGTGACTATTATAAAATGAAACAAAGTTGTCCTTCTGGTATCTACTAAAATTACATTATTATAAAATGTTATACACATCTTATGTTTTATGATATCATAAATTTAAATGATTATAAAACAGAAATGTTAAAAAATCTCAAAAATTTAAAGAATATAAAAACTAAGTTATTTCATGACTTTAGGAATGTGTAATTAAACAAATAAAATTTTATATAAGTGCAAAAGTAGTAGTTAATAAGTAATTTAATAAAATGAGAAAATTTAATAAACTTAATAAAATGAGAAAAGTCAAAATTCAAGTAGAGCATCCCCAAAATCCAAATGTCCATTCTCAAATCTGTAAATGTATGACTTTATAAAATTAATTTAAGTTATATATCATCTGGAAATATCAACTCACAAGATATAAGACTAAAATTGTCATAAGTTAATTCTATCAACTAGCTGAGTAAATTCTATCTCAGTTCATCACTCACCTGCATTTGGGGGAGCACCCACTGTAAATAAAGCCGAGAAATAAGACACTATCCCAGATGAGTCTTTAGAATGAGTTTGCATGTGTGAGAAGAGGTCCCAAGAAGTGGTTATAGGCAAAGGATGTTGTCAGCTAATCTCCCTCCAGGACTATAATTGTCATGCCATCTATAGAAGCAGGATGAGATTTGACATTGCGATTAGTAGAAAGAAGAGCCACCAAAGGGAAAACTAAACTGACTTATCTGGAAAACAATAAATGAAGAACAGCTGTGACCT
The DNA here is from genome assembly GCF_000181295.1 of Otolemur garnettii. Lineage (NCBI taxonomy): Eukaryota > Metazoa > Chordata > Mammalia > Primates > Galagidae > Otolemur > Otolemur garnettii. The sequence continues at coordinate 83,213 of NW_003852761.1, forward strand.
GGGTGAAACTTTGGTGAATTGCATAATCTCAGTACTTTGACAACAAAACAGTAGTCTCCTAATATCCCTCCTGTCTTAATAAGAACTTTCAGTTTTGTCAGTATATACTATGCAAATAAGGGATAAAACACTGCATGATTCTTGTTTATTGTGATCATGTTATTTCTTCAGTGATAAATTGAATAATAATCATTAA